>NC_133201.1:31683797-31796297 GCF_958299795.1 Porites lutea | reverse complement strand
TCATGAACCACAGTCGTGATTAGTGAATTATATTTTCACTGTGACGCGTGGTCCTCTAACATTGTTTACGTGACGAGGGTTCGAAGTTAAGCCATGTAAAAGCGAAAAATTGTTGACCTTCGATTTTTTATCAATTATTAATGTCAACTTTGTAGTGGTCAAGCAAAAAGCAGAGAACCGCCAGTTTAATCGCCATACTTTGTGTTTTCTTAATATTAAGGGGTCATTAGTTTTACGGCCAACTCTTGCCTATTTTAGTCCAGTAACAACTAACAATCATTGATGGACTTGATCAGTTCATCGCCTTATCATGTGATTCGTGAAATGACTTCAAAGGTTAAAGTGATTCGTGAATGTACCGAAATTTAACCTGTGATTCGAGATCCAGACACCTCCTTCCAGTCCTTCCAGACCCTGATGAAAATGAAGAGAAAGATTTCTATGACTAGGCTTCATGGGAAGACAGTGAAAATAAATAAAAAAATAAAATACGTGTTGGACACACTGAAACATTTCTGTGTGAGCCTTTTACTTAGTTTACCATTTCACAGTAATAGGAGTTAAGCTATTAACTTTTCGTCATTCTCAATGATAGGTTAAAATTCCTGCATGACATATCTTGGTCTGGTCACAACATTTCTTGTACACCACAGCTGAAACATCGGTCTCTTATTTGTAAGATATTGGATTCTGGATGTAAACACAGTATCTTAATCCACATTAAAGGACCAGTCAAAAATTTTACAAACCAGCACATTTCTTTGTTACTTTGGCCACGTGATTAGAGACGTAGTATCCCAGACAATACCTAATTCCGCCATTAGTGAGTGAGGTTTTGCCCAAGGCCAAAACTGATGTCATGGAGTTGTATTTCTCCTGTCATTTTGGTTTCGTTTTATCCACCGTTGATAGCGTTACAAAACGTTTATTGCTCAGCCTCGCTTTCATGCTAGCTTTGTGACGTGACTAGTGTCGTATCCCATTGGCTTAGGCTAACACTAAAAACATTGAGTTGTATGTCTCCTGTTATTTTGGTTTCGTTTTATCCACAGTTAATAAAGGTATAAGAAGTTTTATTTCTAAGCGTCGTTTTCATGCTGGCTTCGCCACGTGACCAGAGTAAAATGTCCCATTGGCTATGGGGAAAAAAAAACTGACAACATCGAGTTTTACAACTCTTATTATTTTGGTCTCATTTTATACACAGTTTGTAAAGTTTTAAGACATTTTATTCCTCAACCTCGTTTTCATGGATAATCTGTTAGGTTAATTTTTTAACCTCCCCTGAAAAGCCTCGGTGCGAGTTACAAAACTGGCAACATTTGAGGTCTTGTTAATACTTCTAGACCAGTTGCTTACTTTCAACACGAACTTCCCACAGGAGCTACATTTCTTACATATGCTCCTGAACTACAATGCGAAACCAGGGACTTTAAGACCCAACGACGCGACGGCAACGAGAATGTCGCGTAAAAAAGAAAATTTCACTTTTTCAGTCTAGATAGCAATTATCCCTACCCACTTACTTTTTCAATTGTACACGAACCCTCCGGAAGCTGTATTTCAAATGACCATATCCAAGCTCACAAAGAGCAAAAAAAATTTCGTCTTTGCTTGTTTACGTCCTCCATAAAACGCGAAATAAAGCATTTTTACGTCGTAGTCGGGCAAAAACGGACAAGAAATATACAAAAAAGTGTGACGCACGTGCAAAGTTGTTGTTTTGCTTATTAAACCTATTGTTTTTTGGACGTGCTCGTTGCTTCCCGTGTCGTTGGATCTTAAAGTCCCTACCTTGCGAAAAACGAAAATCCTGAGGAGGAGGCAGCAATAGGCTATTACGACCTTAACTTTAACCTTATTCAGACCGTTGGGGGAGGGTTGGAGGGAGGCACTCTTGTTACAAAAATTGAATAACTTCAAAACCGTTCAAGCCATTGAAAATTTTAAAATTAAAGTCGTCGTGACGTGTACGTTAACATTGACGTTACCTTTGCATCCCAGGTTTGGTAGCCATTTTTGTTTTTTCAAAATTGGAATGTTTCTAAAGACTGTATTTTATTTCTATTCTTACTGATTGAATTGTTATATTACACTTAATTTATCATAATTATTTTTTTCAAATTTAGTGACTAGCTTGAGAAATACAAAACAAAACAAAAAATAAAAACAAACAAACGAACAAACAAAAGACCAAATTACATAATTTCCATCAGCGTCGATTTCTCGCGAAATTTCATAATTTGCATTTTTTTCCTCTTCCTAAGCATCCTGATAAAGTTTGTTATATAGAATTAACTTGATTTATACGGTTGTTAAGTAGGTTTTAATGGCATACATTTGAATAATTCAAAATGGTGAATCCAAGCAAGTGGATGATTCCAGTTTATTTTTAATAATAAATAAAGTCAACATGTTATTGTTAAGGATTATTTGTGTGTTAAACAACTTAGTTATTTAGTCAGAAACCTTACTATTTAAGTTTTCTTTGCTTTATGTTCTGAGTGCAATAAATTAAACAAGATGAACGTCATAATGACGTTATATTACGTAATTGTGTCAATCAAAATATTCCTAGAAGTCCAAAATGAGGATTATATCACCCTGAGAAATTTAGTTAAGGGTGATTTGGCGCCACTTAGTTCTCAGTTCTTTCATTTTTTTTTTTCTCATTTTGGAAAATGATGAGTATATTATTCTGTGTAATTTTAATGACCCTATAGCGGTTTTGAAGTCCCTCCCCCTACCCCAGTTGTAGGAAGCCCTTCCCTCTAGAAACATTATATTTTTTTTATCCGCTTATTTATTGAAAAGCTTAATGGCATCATTGAAAACAACGTTTTCTGATAAGTAGAAAACTAGCAGGGCAAAATTCAATGAAAAACAGCAGAATCTAGATTCTTACAGCACAAATGGAAAACAAAACTTCAAGCAGAGCAAAACCTGTCCAATAAACGGTGCATAAAAGCAAGACTGCAGTACTTACAGCACAGTTATAAAGCTTGTGGAGCGAGATCACGAGCCACCAGCTTTGCTTTACTTTAACGGTTTTTCTCGCTGATTGGCTTGATTCTGCTTTCAGATTTTTTGTCTGAATAGTACAATTCACTTTTCCCAACTAATGCTAATGATAGCGCAAATTTTAAAAGAAAAATGGTTTGAAAATGACGGGTTTTGCTGAGTCACAAACAACAATCAAACTTGTCAAGCTGCCAACGATTCCGCCCATGTTAGCTGGCAAGATTGCAAAATACTGCCCGCTCTCGGAGTCAATCAGATTGTGGGATTTGGAGGATTCCGCCCACTCGCAAGCTTGGAATAAAATAAAACATATTATTTGTAATAGAGGGCTCTAATCTTGTTCCGTGCCTAATCATAATATAACACGCGTTCGTGCAAGAAAAATATTCAGCACAAATTTAACAATATGACATCGTAATGACGTCTCTTTACGTTATCGCATTGGTCGAAGTATAATTAAATGATGGAATGGGTTAATTCGTTGCTCTGTGTAATTTTGGAGACCATGTCATAAAAGATTTAGTAACTTTAATAAATTAACCCATTTTAATATGTGAAACATGACGAAGCCTCTTGAAAATCGCCTCAAAAAAAAAAAAAAAAAAAGGTTGAGTGGGAGGGTACTTGAAAATGACTAGGTAAAGTACTTTAACTTTACTGTTATGGACTATATTTGTAACGATAATGACGATGAAATATCCTTTCCTCCATGAAACAAAGTTATAACTTTAACAAGAAGAGAATTGATTCAATTAAGGAAGCAATTCACGCAATGCTTCTCCGCGCCACAGCGATTTGCAAGAATCATTGCTCTATGTTTCGCCACTGTATTTTCGATAGTATTAACCCATTTAAGACTTTTAAATTTCAAAAGACGTAGCTAGCACTATCAAAACGAATGTAATATTGACATTTTAAATCAGTTAAAGTAATATCAATCATTTAACTAATAAAGCACGTTTTTACAATATCTTTGACCTTCGTTTTATAATTTATCGAGTATATTATCTATTAAAAAAAAAAAAAATGTTAGTAGTTTTGGTGTATGTAGCAAGGACGTCTCCGGAGATCTTTTAAACGCAATGGCTTAGTACATGAACCTCGCTCTTTTTTTTTTTTTTTTTTTTTTGGCCAATGAGTCCTTTCATTGACATTGAAAAGTATTTATGGATCATAATTGTATATTGTAAATGAATTGTAAGTGTATAATATAACTGTATATTGTAGTTGTATATTGCTTGTCTTTGCTTTGAATTTCCGTCGATGCATGATACAGCAGGAATCTGGATGCAGTAACCTTAATTGTTGCATTCACTTCTTAATTTTTACTTCATTTTTAGTATTTTATTTTTCAAATTCTCACTCCAAATCCAAGATAGTAGCGAGAGCTCCTTCTGTTATTTAGACCGTTACAAATCCAAAATGCTTAGTATACATCACGTTTTTCTGCAAGAATAGTTTCTAAAAGAAATTACATTAAATTGACCAATATTACCGATATTATCATAACCATGATTCAGATTATCTGCTGTTGTAGTGACTACTTCCGGAAATAATGCTGTCTTTACCTCGATGAAGAAAGTTACAAGATTTATGTTGTCGTTGATAAAATAAAATAATAATAATAATAAAAACATTTCACCTAAAAAGTGACTATTTCATTATTTTATGATTGAAAGATGTTAATGATGTCATATCTATTAACTTATAAATTAACATAAGACCAGTTTTTTTTCTTTGCATATTTCGTTTTTTTTTTTTATACAATTTTAAAAGCAATCGCTCTTGAAACCATATATTTGATGAATGTTGCTTTCTTCTCAAAATGACGTTTTCCTCCGTTACGCAAGAGATGTATTTGCTTTTGTGTTCTTTTTTTCCCTTTTGTAAATGTGATATTAGAACTACTAACGTGCTTTATAAAATGTGCAACCAGTACCCCATTTGCCCATACCTTCAGGTCTCTGATCTGCTCCCACAAGAATGGACTTCAAGTGTTTCCTATTCGCAGCCTTCTTTCTCGTGGCCTGTGTTGCCTTTTCTTCACAAGATGAACTGACAGATGTAGAAGGTAAATCAAAATCAATTCTTTTTAAAATAATGTTTTTGTCTCCGTTTCATCATAGCACTTTTATCGTATCCACAATGTTTAGTACAAAAAAAACAACAAAAACAACTGAAAACAACAATTTATCGCGCAAAGAAAAGCGCGTTCACAATTTTTTTTTTATTCTGAATCAATGTTAAGATTTTTTTCCCATTCATACTTTGATTTTCTCCTTTTGTTATTTATTTTTAAGCACCGGCATTCCAACAAGCAGCGGACAATGGTAAACGAATATAGTTATTATCATCATTTATTTTTCTATGTCTGCTTTATACTTAAGCTTTATCCGATGAAAGATTTTATCCAAAAAAAGTCTTGCCTTTGCCCTGTGTTTTTTTTGTTGTTGTTGTTTTGTTTTTATGCTACGTTGTTTGGCTTTCGTCATTTTGCTGCTGCTTTGTAATGCTATGATTACAATCACATATCAGCATGTTCGCATCAAACCAATAGCAATTTAATCGCTTTAGCTGATTAGCATCGAGCCTTTGAGAATTCGTTTTCATCTCTAACTATGTATATGTGCATACCTCAGAGCAAGATTCCCCTTGACCAAGTTTTTATTTTATTTTATTATTATTATTATAATTTTTTTTTATCTTTTTTTATCTGCATGAACGTAGACGTACCGAGCCCGGAACTCACAGGTATGTATATTTTGACTTGTTCACATGAATTTCTTACAAAATCGATGAGTAGACCCTAAGCTTAAAACCCTAACCCTAAGTCTTAGAAGATGCATGAGGCAAAACATCAACCTTAGGATTTGATCGACTTTTGAAAGATCGTTCTGTACAAAAATTATATCGGACAAACACCAAGCACACACATTATCCACTCGCTAGGAGGTTAATATTGTTGATTAGCCCAAGATAACGAGCCAGTCAGGTTGCGTTAAACACCAAGATTACCTAATATGTAGAAACTAAAATGAAATTATCGCACCATAAATGAGTTTGTCTATCGGGACACCCCCTCCCCTTGCTCCTTTGCCCCTCTAGGAGAGTCTGTACGAATGTATGGACGACGAAAAAAAAAAATAAAGCTTTTCCATCTCTTACAATATGGATTGAGCTCCTCGCGTGAGAGTTTCGATTTTAGAAAAACACCGATATTGAACGCTAGTTCTGACCTAAAAAAAAAATAAACTTTAGACGGAGAGGACGTCGAAGATGAAGAGGACACTGAAATAGCGGAAGACGATGTCGGGGAAGATGAAGACAGCGATGAAATGCAAGAAGAAAATGGTTAGTCACTCGGTGATGTTGCATTTTTGAAACAATAAGGAACGAGGTTGCAATAATCGACTAGTGTTTTATTAAAAAAAAAAGTAAAACAAAAAAAAATAAAATAATAATAATAATAATAATAATAATAATAATAATAATAATAATAATAATAGTAACAATAATAAATATTTACATGTCTTTATCTTTACCTGAAGAACGAAGTCTAAAAAGTCTGAAGAAATATTGAAGAAAGCTCGAACGAAATTTGTGTCAGGAAAATCTTTCTTCACTTTTGTTTCTTTTAACTTTAAGATAAAGTGTTAACACGTTTTTATCACCTTGATATTGATTTATTGATTTATAATTTTTAAAATCCACAGATCTTGAAGATCCACTTTGGAAAGGTGAGTGTCAGTCTAGACCGAAAAATTCTGAAAACAAAAAAGAAAAAAATAAAATAAACGGCATTTTATTTTTGGTTGTTGTTACCTTGATTCCTTCTTTTCTACCCCATCCTCTCCCACCCCTCTTTAAATTTGAGCCTCGTAGACGACCGTAGGAGATTGGATTCAGTGCCTAGAAAGATATGGATGTCATTCCTTCAGAGGTTCCTCTCGAATTTGGTGAACAATTTGCGAGGCGTCGCTCACCCTTGGTATCAACTCATCTCATTACGTACAGTTTATAAATGATTATCATCTTATAGAGATCATAAGTGAAATATACCAAAATCTTGAAAACAGGAAGGGGTGTTTCGTGAAATTGGTTGTACTTGCGAATACTACAAAACGGTCTACATTTATGAAAACTACAAAACATTCCTGACCACTGATGCTTTTGTCAGGTCAGTGGTACATTCACATTTTAATGAAATTTTCGCTTCCAGGTCGTCGTCGTCGTCGTTGTCGCGGTCTCCGAAAATGTTTTTTCATCAAGAGTTGTCGTCGACGAGTTTGTGTCTGCCTAAGACGCCGCCGTCGCCGCACCAGGCCTTACTATGACGAGAATGGATCTGAAAATGAAGTGAACACCGCAGAAGATGAAGTCGAAGAGTTTGAGGGCACTGGTGAGACAGTTTTTACAACTATAAATTATTTTATGGCATTACTTCATATTCTTTTTCCTTACTTCAGTTATTGCTCTTTCATTTCCTTTATGTATATATATTTCCCCTTATCTATTTATTAATATCTATGGGTGATGAATCAAGTATGAAATTACAAAACGGCCATTGCAACCTTCGTAGGTCTCAGTGCCAAGATGACGACGAAGTTTTAAAATTTTATGAATGAATATGGCAAGGCATCAAAAGACACTTTAAAAACCTAAACAAACGAAAGAGCACATCAAGAAGGATTCTAACACTGAGGTACTTTGTCGACTCTTAACTTTTGAGAGCGTGGAGTTCTCGATCGAATCATGACAAACATAACCCCACGATTTCGAACCTAATTCGTTACCCATGATATTGACACAAATCTAGGTAATGAAATGGTATACTCATTTTTTACAGATATCATTCATTTATTTAAATTTAAATTTATTTTTACATTTTGGGGCTGCAGAAGATGTTGAAGACCCAATAGGTAAAGGACGCAAAGTTTACAAAGGTAAGTACCCATATACATCCCCCTTCCCCTTCGGCTTGTATTTACATTTATTCTTTGTTTTTGTACTGTGACGTTTTTCGAACGCTGCGTCTGGAACATTACCTCAACACAGGCAGAGCAGTCCGATTGCGTATCGCCATCTGAATCGTCCTATGAATCACTGGATTGACGCTCTGAGTCATTTTCATCACTTCCTTTGATTTCTGAGTCATGACCAGTACAAAATAACTCAGGAGGCGAACAACTTGTCCCTCTTTGCCTCCACTGACTTGATGAAGGAGCTACTACAGGCACAGTCTTAACTGTTTCCTCGTTAGCGAACTGACTTGGTGCTCTTCGTTCCAGTCAATGTTTGGCTGTGTGTGTTTCTTTGAGCAGCTGCTCAGTTTTGGTCCTTCGGAGGGGGAGAACCTCTTGGGTCTTGCACAAAACACTTTCGTGTTCTCTAAAAAAGCTATAGAATAATAATAAAATAAAAAAAATAATAGTAATAAAAAAAGAAAACTTACACGCTTCGAAAAATACGGAGGATCTGATCATTAATGTCAGAAATGTATCGGAAATGTACTCCAAGTGATTGTGCCCTTGTCACTCATGATCATACTTTAGACTTCGAAGCTTCAAAAGCAAAGAATTCCTCTAAATCTTTATTTTCTTATTAGCCAGCTTCCAACATGTATCTTTCATGAAGAGAAATGTCCTTCGAACAGCGTACTCCAGTTTGCTTCCTGTTTGTTTTGTGATTGAGTAGGGGAGGCACCCTCTTATACCGCTATCCCCACAATTTTCATGTTAGCTGAGAGTCACCTGGCGCTCCCTTCGGGATGAAAATGTCTGTACATCTAATAGTTATTGCTGTGTCACTTTCAGGGAAGGGTCGCAGACGTCGCCCTCGCCGTCGCTGCAGGAAAGTAGTACGAAAATGTTTCACCAGAAGATTGGGACTAAAAAGGCGACGAACCTGCGTACGCCTCTGCCTTCGTCGTTGTTTTTATGGAGACGAGAATGCCAACGACAACTAAGTGAGCCCTTGTTACTGTTCAAAGTAGTAAGAAAAAAAAAAGAAAAAATAATAACAAAAAAAGAAAAAAACCTAGTATATAAAAAAGTTAAGGTCATTGATTCCCATCAAGCCATTTGAGTATGTGAATCTTTTTTAGTTTAAACTCATCAAGGAGGAAAGAATAAACGATAACACCTCAGTCTTATCATTATTCAGAAGTTTTAGTTGCGGTTGTTGATTTCATTTTTGTTCTCTTTAAATACAGGTCACCCAGATAAGTTTCCCCGAGTTTCGAGGCAGACGTCCAAAAAATAAAGAAGCTTACCAACTCTTATGTCCGAATATAGTCGCTTATAATGCTATAGAATTAGTTTAGAAATTAATAAAAAACAATGAAACAGTCCATCGCTGTATTAAAATAAAAATAAATGCATTTAAACTTGAAAGAAGGTGTCTGGTTTGATTATCATGTGAGTCTGTAATCACCACGTTCGTCATTTCTATTGAAACAGTTTTTTTGCCGTAACTTACTTAATATATAGTGATGCAGCAGGGTCTAACGCCAGCACAAAAAACAAAATGGTCATTTGACAACGGCTCCAAAAGTTTGCACCTTTTCTTGCTTCAACTGAAGTCTTTTTTCAGGTATTATGAACTGTCAAATGTGTCTCAATAAGCCACAATGAAGGTGCCCTCAACAGGGGTAACTGATAGATGGATTAACTAATGGAATATGTATTTTTTTTTCAATCGTTGTTCGAGGCTGATCTTCAGTCTAAAATTCTTCAAGAGGTCACTCCTTCCTTGCTTATTTATGCTAAAATAATTTTCTGTACTACCTGAATTCCTCTACCTTTAAACTAGTAGGATCGTGAACTACATGTAGTCCTAGTGTATCACAAGAGTAGAATTTGAAATGTTAATATCAATTACTGAAGAGGTCCGTATTAAGAGAAACTGTGCCCGAGGTCTTGAGTACCGCCCGAGGCTGTAGGTCAAGGGTACTCAGACCGATGGCACAGTTTCTCTTAATACGGACCGACCTTGGCCGGTGAATAACACTTTTATTTTTTTTCCTACTGAGATTTAAAAGTTTCGGGAAAATTTTCCTTCACTCTCCAACCTATGTATGTGGAAGTAGGACGCGTTCGTGTTGACGAAGCGCGCGATCGATCCTAAAACAAAACATTACAACATAATTTTTAGCTCGGTAATTTATATTTTATTGTGGTACTTACTGCTCTCTTTTAGAATAAAGAAAGCTTTTTGTGTCTTTGCTAGACAATTCGTAATCTGAGTGTCAAACAAGGATAAAAGAATTGACGAGCTTGATATTAAAAGCTCCAGGAAAAATAAAATACAGTAAGGCTTTTCTTCGGCTTGATAATTCCAAAATTGCTTTAAGATTAGTTTAATCGAGTGGGATGAAAACTCCTCATAGGCTTTGTAGAAAAAGCTAGTTACACATATACCAATGTGAAGGTTTTGAATTGAATTCGAATAAAAGAAGGCGATGTGAGTAACAAGTTATAAACAAAGAAATGAAAACGGCGATCACCGACTGCTGGAAAAATGATTTGTGTTGTTTATTTAAGATTGAAAGCTAAATTCAATCATTGAAAACAACGTTTGCTGATAAGCAGAAAACTAGCAAGGCAAAATTCAATGAAAAACGGCGGAATCTATATTCTTACAGCATAAATGGAAAACAAAACTTCAAGCAGAGCAAAACTGTCCAATAAACGGTGCATAAAAGCAAGACTGCAGTACTTACAGCACAGTTATAAAGCTAGTGAAGCGACATCATGAACCACCTGCTTTGCTTTACTTTAACGGTTTTTCTCGCTCACTTGCTTGATTCTCCTTTCAGATTTTTTGTCTGAATAATACAATAATAGCGATATGATAGCGCAAATTTTAAAAGAAGAATGATTTGATAATGACGGTTTTTGCTAAGTCACAAACAACAATCAAACTTGTCAAGCTGCCAACGATTCCGCCCAGGTTAGCTGGCAAGATTGCAAAATACTGCCCGCTCTCGGAGCCAATCAGATTGTGGGATTTGGAGGATTCCGCCCACTCGCAAGCTTGGAATAAATTAAAACATATTATTTGTAATAGAGGGCTCTAATCTTGTTCCGTGCCTAATCACAATATAACAAGCGTTCGTGCAAGAAAAATGTTCAGCACAAATTTAACAATATGACATCGTAATGACGTCTCTTTACGTCATCGCGTTGGTCGAAGTATAATTAAATGATGGAATGGGTTAATTCGTTGCTCTGTGCAATTTTGGAGACCATGTCATAAAAGATTTAGTAACTTTAATAAATTAACCCATTTTAATATGTGAGACATGACGTAGCCTCTTGAAAATCGCCTCAAAAAAAAAAAAAAAAAAAAAAAGAAAAAAAAGGTTGAGTGGGAGGGTACTTGAAAATCACTAAGTAAAGTACTTTAACTTTACTGTTATGGACTATATTTGTAAGGATAATGACGATGAAATATCCTTTCCTCCATGAAACAAAGTTATAACTTTAACAAGAAGAGAATTGATTCAATTAAGGAAGCAATTCACGCAATGCTTCTCCGCGCCAAAGCGATTTGCAAGGATCATTGCTCTGTTTCGCCACTGTATTTTCGATAGCATTAACCCATTTGAGACTTTAAAATTTCAAAAGACGTAGCTAGCACTAACAAAATGATTGTAATATTGACATTTTAAGTCTATTAAAGTAATATTAATCATTTAACTAATAAAGCACGTTTTTACAATATCTTTGACCTTCGTTTTATAATTTATGGAGTATATTATCAATTAAAAAAAATAATAAAAATAGTTTTGGTGTATGTAGCAAGGACGTCTCCGGAGATCTTTTAAACGCAATGGGTTAGTACATGAAGCTCGCTCTTTTTTTTTTTTTTTTTTTTTTGTAATGAGTCCTTTCATTGACATTGAAAAGTATTTATGGATTATAATTGTATATTGTAAATGAATTGTAAGTGTATAATATAACTGTATATTGTAATTGTATATTGCTTGTCTTTGCTATGAATTTCCGTCCATGCATGATACAGCAGGAATCTGGATGCTGTAACCTTAATTGTCGCATTCACTTATTAATTTTTACTTCATTTATAGTATTTTACAGTTTTTCAAATTCTCACTCCAAATCCAAGATAGTAGCGAGAGCTCCTTCTGTTATTTAGACCGTTACAAATCCAAAATGCTTAGTATACATCACGTTTTTCTGCAAGAATAGTTTCATTCATTGTTTATTTGAAACTCAATAGAGCTACTTGGAATAACTAAAAGAAATTACATTAAATTGACCAATATTACCGATATTA
Source organism: Porites lutea (assembly GCF_958299795.1). Lineage (NCBI taxonomy): Eukaryota > Metazoa > Cnidaria > Anthozoa > Scleractinia > Poritidae > Porites > Porites lutea. The sequence goes on along the minus strand of NC_133201.1, from coordinate 31,783,979 downwards.
TCATAACCATGATTCAGATTATCTGCTGTTGTGGTGACTACTTCCGGAAACAATGTTGTCTTTACCTCAATGAAGAAAGTTACATAATTTATGTTGTCGTTGATAAAATAAAATAAAATAATAATAATAATAAAAACATTTCACCTAAAAAGTGACTATTTCATTATTTTATGATTGAAAGATATTAATGATGTCATATCTATTAACTTATAAATTAACATAAGACCAGTTTTTTTGCTTTGCATATTTCTTTTTTTTTTATTATACAATTTTAAAAGCAATCGCTCTTGAAACCATATATTTGATGAACGTTGCTTTCTTCTCAAAATGACGTTTCCCTCCGTTACGCAAGAGATGTATTTGCTTTTGTGTTCTTTTTTTCCCTTTTGTAAATGTGATATTAGAACCACTAACGTGCTTTATAAAATGTGCAACCAGTACCCCATTTGCCCATACCTTCAGGTCTCTGATCTGCTCCCACAAGAATGGACTTCAAGTGTTTCCTATTCGCAGCCTTCTTTCTCGTGGCCTGTGTTGCCTTTTCTTCACAAGATGAACTGACAGATGTAGAAGGTAAATCAAAATCAATTCTTTTTGAAATAATGTTTTTGTCTCCGTTTCATCATAGCACTTTTATCGTATCCACAATGTTTAGTACAAAAAAGCAACAAAAACTACTGACAACAACAATCTATCGCGCAAAGAAAAGCGCGTTCACAATTTTTTATTTTATTTTGAATCAATGTAAAGATTTTTTTCCCATTCATACTTTGATTTTCTCCTTTTTTTTATTTATTTTTAAGCACCGGCACTCCAACAAGCAGCGGACAATGGTAAACGAATATAGTTATTATCATCATTTTTTTTTCTATGTCTGCTTTATACTTAAGCTTTATCCGATGAAAGATTTTATCCAAAAAAAGTCTTGCCTTTGCCCTGTGTTTTTGTTGTTGTTGTTGTTGTTTTGTTTTTATGCTACGTTGTTTGGCTTTCGTCATTTTGCTGCTGCTTTGTAATGCTATGATTACAATCACATATCAACATGTTCGCATCAAACCAATAGAAATTTAATCGCTTTAGCTAATTAGCATCGAGCCTTTGAGAATTCGTTTTCATCTCTAACTATGTATATGTGCATACCTCAGAGCAAGATTCCCCTTGACCAATTTTTTTTATTTTATTTTATTATTATTATTATAATTTTTTTTTATCATTTGCATGAACGTAGACGTACAGAGCCCGGAACTCACAGGTATGTATATTTTGACTTGTTCACATGAATTTCTTACATAATCGATGAGCAGACCCTAAGCTTAAAACCCTAACCCTAAGTCTAAGAAGATGCATGAGGCAAAACATCAACCTAAGGATTTGATCGACTTTTGAAAGATCGTTCTGTACAAAAATTATATTGGACAAACACCAAGCTCACACATTATCCACTCGCTAGGAGGTTAATATTGTTGATTAGCACGAGATAGCGAGCCAGTCAGGTTGCGTTAAACACCAAGATTACCTAGAATGTGGAAACTGAAATGAAATTATCGCACCATTAATGAGTTTGTCTATCGGGATATCCCCTCCCCTTGCTCCTTTGCCCCTCTAGGAAAGTCTGTACGAATGTATGGACGACGAAAAAAACATAAAGCTTTTCCATCTCTTACAACATGGATTGAGCTCCTCGCGTGAGAGTTTTGATTTTAGAAAAACACCGATATTGAACGCTAGTTCTGACCTAAAAAAAAAATTAAACTTTAGACGGAGAGGACGTCGAAGATGAAGAGGACACTGAAATAGCGGAAGACGATGTCGGGGAAGATGAAGACAGCGATGAAATGCAAGAAGAAAACGGTTAGTCACTCGGTGGTGTTGCATTTTTGAAACAATAAGGAACGAGGTTGCGATAATCGACTAGTGTTTTATTAAAAAAAAAGTAAAACCAAAAAAATAAAATAATAATAATAATAATAATAATAATAATAATAATAATAATAATAATAGTAACAATAATAAATATTTACATGTCTTTATCTTTACCTGAAGAACGAAGTCTAAAAAGTCTGAAGAAATATTGAAGAAAGCTCGAACGAAATTTGTGTCAGGAAAATCTTTCTTCACTTTTGTTTATTTTAACTTTAAGATAAAGTGTTAACACATTTTCATCACCTTGATATTGATTTATTGATTTATAATTTTTAAAATCCATAGATCTCGAAGATCCAATTTGGAAAGGTGAGTGTCAGTCTAGACCGAAAAATTCTGAAAACAAAAAATAAAAAAATAAAATAAACGGCATTTTATTTTTGGTTGTTGTTACCTTGATTCCTTCTTTTCTACCCCATCCTCTCCCACCCCTCTTTAAATTTGAGCCTCGTAGACGACCGTAGGAGATTGGATTCAGTGCCTAGAAAGATATGGATGTCATTTCTTCAGAGGTTCCTCTCGAATTTGGTGAACAATTTGCGAGGCGCCACTCACCCTTGAATCAACTCATCTCATTACGTACAGTTTATAAATGATTATCATCTTATAGAGCTCATAAGTGAAAAATACCAAAATCTTGAAAACACGAAGGGGTGTTTCGTGAAATTAGTTGTACTTGCGAATACTACAAAACGGTCTACATTTATGAAAACTACAAAACATTCCTGACCACTGATGCTTTTGTCAGATTAGTGGTACATTCACATTTTAATGGAATTTTCGCTTCCAGGTCGTCGTCGTCGTTGTCGCGGTCTCCGAAAATGTTTTAACATCAAGAGTTGTCGGCGACGAGTTTGTCTCTGCCTGAGACGCCGCCGTCGCCGCACTAGGCCTTACTATGACGAGACTGGGTCTGAAAATGAAGTGAACAACGCAGAAGATGAAGTTGAAGAGTTTGAGGGCACTGGTGAGACAGTTTTTACAACTATAAATTATTTTATGACATTACTTCATTTTCTTTTTCCTTACTTCAGTTATCGCTCTTTCATTTCTTTTATGTATATATATTTCCTCTTATCTATTTATTAATATCTATGGGTGACGAATCAAGTATGAAATTACAAAACGGCCATTGCAACCTTCGTAGGTCTCAGTGCCAAGATAACGACGAAGTTTTGAAATTTTATGAATGAATATGGCAAGGCATCAAAAGACACTTTGAAAACCTAAACAAACGAAAGAGCACATCAAGAGGTACTTTGTCGACTCTTAACTACTGAAAGCGTGGAGTTCTCGATCGAACCATGACAAACATAACGCCACGATATGATTTCGAACCTAATTCGTTACCCATGATATTGATACAAATGTAGGTAATCAAATGGTATACTCATTTTTTACAAATATCATTGATTTATTTAAATTTAAATTTATTTTTACATTTTGGGGCTGCAGAAGATTTTGAAGATCCAATAGGTAAAGGACGCAAAGTTTACAAAGGTAAGTATCCAAATACATGTATCTCTCCCCATCCCCCTTCCCCTTCGGCTTATATTTAACAATTATTCGCCGAAGGCGAAGTTAATATTGTTGAATAATCCCCGAGACGAAGTCGAGGGGATTATTCAACAATATTAACTGAGCCTGAGGTGAATAATTGTTTTAGTATATTCACACGAAGTGATCTCAACAGAATCAGAAAGGAAACCATTAAAAAACCATTAGTTTGATTGACGGGTGAAAATTCATGCGTGAACACGAAGCCGTAAACAGTGGATGCGCAAAAGTTAGATCTTTACAGTATCTTCAAACATGGCAAATGATAGTTTTAATCCTTTTGTATCGAGTTTTGTAAGCTTTAGCATCAACGGTTTAAAAGAAAACGCCGAAAATTTAAATTACTACCCAATTCTGAGAAGAAAAGTATCTAAAGCTTTATTTGTTTCTGTCAACTCACCGTGAATGAGAAAGTTTTCTTCGTCGCTTCTTGCAAATGCTGTCAACAGCGGCTGCGATCAAGGTAAGCGTTGTTTATCTCCAAAGTTCTTTGCCTTGTTAACTTGCTGGCACGTACAATTTTCGAAAATATTTGCCTTCCTCTCTTCTCCATAAATTAACCTCTATTTATAGGCAAAATTGGTCTTGCGAGAAAATCCCGAAATCACAAAACAGTGACAAAGCGACCTCGTTTTCCTCTGTAGTGGTGAACATAGCTTCGAGCGTACAAAAAGTCAGCTAAAGTAAACCACTTCACAATAAATCACGCTGTTTAAACACCATGAAGTCTTTTCTTGCCTTCAAAGTCATCAGCACTTGGATATTCGTGTATTTTCAAACAGGTTTTACTTTGAAACTTTGGCAAAACACCCAGTTCACGACAGCGATTTTGCTCGGCTTTATATTCACCGCCTAGCGAGGTGAATATAACGTCATAGTCCGAGATAGCTAACCAATCAGATTGCTTGAATTACCAAGATCACTGAGTGTGTATATACTAATTACATGTATTCTTTGCTTTTGTACTGTGACGTTTTTCGAACGCTGCGTCTGGAACATAACCTCAACACAGGCAGAGCGGTCCGATTGCGTATCGCCATCTGAATCGTCCTATGAATCACTGGATTGACGCTCTGAGTCATTTTCATCACTTCCTTTGATTTCTGAGTCATGACCAGTACAAAATAACTCAGGAGGCGAACAACTTGTCCCTCTTTGCCTCCACTGACTTGATGAAGGAGCTACTACAGGCACAGTCTTAACTGTTTCCTCGTTAGCGAACTGACTTTGTTCCTTTCGTTCCAGTCAATGTTTGACTGTGTGTGTTTCTTTGAGCAGCTGCTCATTTTTGGTCCTTCGGAGGAGGAGAACCTCTTGGGTCTTGCACAAAACTCTTTCGGGTACTCTAAAAAAACTATAGAATAATAATAAAATAAAAATAATAATTTAAAAAAAAAGAAAACTTACACGCTACGAAGAATACGGAGGATTTGATCATTAATGTCAGAAATGTATCGGAAATGTACTCCAAGTGATTGTGCCCTTGTCACTCATGATCATACTTTAGACTTTGAAGCTTCAAAAGCAAAGAATTCCTCTAAATCTTTATTTTCTTATTAGCCAGCTTCCAACATGTATCTTTCATGAAGAGCAATGTCCTTCGAACAGCGTACTCCAGTTTGCTTCCTGTTTGTTTTGTGATTGAGTAGGGGAGGCACCCTCTTATACCGCTATCCCCACAATTTTCATGTTAGCTGAGAGTCACCTGACGCTTTCTTCGGGATGAAAATGTCTGTACATCTAATAGTTATTGCTGTGTCACTTTCAGGGAAGGGTCGCAGACGTCGCCCTCGCCGTCGCTGCAGGAAAGTAGTACGAAAATGTTTCACCAGAAGATTGGGACTAAAAAGGCGACGAACCTGCGTACGCCTCTGCCTTCGTCGTTGTTTTTATGGAGACGAGAATGCCAACGACAACTAAGTGAGCCCTTGTTACTGTTCAAAGTAGTAAGAAAAAAAAAAAATAGAAAAAATAATAACGATAACACGTAGTATATAAAAAAGTTAAGGTCATTGATTCCCATCAAGCCATTTGAGTATGTGAATCTTTTTTAGTTTAAACTCATCAAGGAGGAAAGAATAAGCGATAACACCTCAGTCTTATCATTATGCAGAAGTTTTAGTTGCGGTTGTTGATTTCATTTTTGTTCTCTTTAAATACAGGTCACCCAGATAAGTTTCCACGAGTTTCGAGGCAGACGTCCAAAAAATAAATAAGCTTACCAACTCTTATGTCCGAATATAGTCGCTTATAATGCTATAGAATTAGTTTAGAAATTAATAAAAAACAATGAAACAGTCCATCGCTGTATTAAAATAAAAATAAATGCATTTAAACTTGAAAGAAGGTGTCTGGTTTGATTATCATGTGAGTCTGTAATCACCACGTTCGTCATTTCTATTGAAACAGTTTCTTTGCCGTAACTTACTTAATATATAGTGATGCAGCAGGGTCTAACGCCAGCACAAAAAACAAAATGGTCATTTGACAACGGCTCCAAAAGTTTGCACCTTTTCTTGCTTCAACTGAAGTCTTTTTTCAGGTATTATGAACTGTCAAATGTGTCTCAATAAGCCACAATGAAGGTGCCCTCAACAGTGGTAACTGATAGATGGATTAACTAATGGAATATGTATTTTTTTTTCAATCGTTGTTCGAGGCTGATCTTCAGCCTAAAATTCTTCAAGAGGTAACTCCTTCCTTGCTTATTTATGCTAAAATAATTTTCTGTACTACCTGAATTCCTCTACCTTTAAACTAGTAGGATCGTGAACTACATGTAGTCCTAGTGTATCACAAGAGTAGAATTTGAAATGTTAATATCAATTACTGAAGAGGTCCGTATTAAGAGAAACTGTGCCCGAGGTCTTGAGTACCGCCCGAGGCTGTAGGTCAAGGGTACTCAGACCGATGGCACAGTTTCTCTTAATACGGACCGACCTTGGCCGGTGAATAACACTTTTATTTTTTTTCCTACTGAGATTTAAAAGTTTCGGGAAAATTTTCCTTCACTCTCCAACCTATGTGTGTTGAAGTAGGACGCGTTCGTGTTGACGAAGCGCGCGATCGATCCCCAAACAAAACATTACAACATAATTTTTAGCTCGGTAATTTATATTTCATTGTGGTACTTACTGCTCTCTTTTAGAATAAAGAAAGCTTTTTGTGTCTTTGCTAGACAATTCGTAATCTGAGTGTCAAACAAGGATAAAAGAATTGACGAGCTTGATATTAAAAGCTCCAGGGAAAAAAAAAATACAGTAAGGCTTTTCTTCGGCTTGATAATTCCAAAACTGCTTTAAGATTAGTTTAATCGAGTGGGATGAAAACTCCTCATAGGCTTTGTAGAAAAAGCTAGTTACACATATACCAATGTGAAGGTTTTGAATTGAATTCGAATAAAAGAAGGCGATGTGAGTAACAAGTTATAAACAAAGAAATGAAAACGGCGATCACCGACTGCTGGAAAAATGATTTGTGTTGTTTATTTAAGATTGAAAGCTAAATTCAATCATTGAAAACAACGTTTGCTGATAAGCAGAAAACTAGCAAGGCAAAATTCAATAAAAAAAGGCGGAATCTAGATTCTTACAGCACAAATGGAAAACAAAACTTCAAGCAGAGCAAAACTGTCCAATAAACGGTGCATAAAAGCAAGACTGCAGTACTTACAGCACAGTTATAAAGCTAGTGAAGCGACATCATGAACCACCTGCTTTGCTTTACTTTAACGGTTTTTCTCGCTCACTTGCTTGATTCTCCCTTCAGATTTTTTGTCTGAATAATACAATAATAGCGATATGATAGCGCAAATTTTAAAAGAACAATGATTTGAAAATGACGGTTTTTGCTAAGTCACAAACAACAATCAAACTTGTCAAGCTGCCAACGATTCCGCCCAGGTTAGCTGGAAAGATTACAAAATACTGCCCGCTCTCGGAGCCAATCAGATTGTGGGATTTGGAGGATTCCGCCCACTCGCAAGCTTGGAATAAATTAAAACATATTATTTGTAATAGAGGGCTCTAATCTTGTTCCGTGCCTAATCATAATATAACAAGCGTTCGTGCAAGAAAAATGTTCAGCACAAATTTAACAATATGACATCGTAATGACGTCTCTTTACGTCATCGCGTTGGTCATAATTAAATGGTGAAATAGGTTAATTCGTTGCTCTGTGTAATTTTGGAGACCATGCCATAAAAGATTTGGTAACTTTCATAAAATAACCCATTTTAATATGCGAAACATGACGAAGCCTCTTGAAAATCGCCACAAAAAAAAAAAATAAAAATAAAAATAAAAATAAAAATAAAATAAAAAAAAAAAGCAAAGGGTTGAGTGGGAGAGTACTTCAAAATGACTAAGTAAAGTACTTTAACTTTACTGTTATGAACTATATTTGTAACGATAATGACGATGAAATATCCTTTTCTCCATGAAACAAAGTTATAACTTTAACAAGAAGAGAATTGATTCAATTAAGGAAGCAATGCTTCTCCGCGCCACAGCGATTTGCAAGAATCATTGCCTTATGTTTCGTCACTGTATTTTCGATAGCATTAACCCATTTAAGATTTTTAAATTTCAAAGGCGTAGTTAGCACTAACAAAATGATTGTAATATTGACATTTTAAGTCAATTAAAGTAATATTAATCATTTAACTCATAAAGCATGTTTTTACAATATCTTTGTCCTTCATTTTATAATTTATGGAGTATATTATCAATTAAAAAAAAAAAAAATCTTAAGAGTTTTTGGTGTATGTAGCAAGGACGTCTCCGGAGATCTTTTAAACGCAATGGCTTAGTACATGAACCTGGCCTTTTTTTTTTTTTTTTTTTTTTGCCCAATGAGTCCTTTCATTCACATTGAAAAGTATTTATGGATCATAATTATATATTGTAAATGAATTGTAAGTGTATAATAAAACTGTATATTGTAATTGTATATTGCTTGTCTTTGTTTTGAATTTCCGTCCATGCATGATACAGCAGGAATCTGGATGCTGTAACCTTAATTGTTGCATTCACTTATTAATTTTTACTTCATTTATAGTATTTTATTTTTCAAATTCTCACTCCAAATCCAAGATAGTAGCGAGAGCTCCTTCTGTTATTTAGACCGTTACAAATCCAAAATGCTTAGTATACATCACGTTTTTCTGAAAGAATAGTTTCATTCATTGTTTATTTGAAACTCAATAGAGCTACTTGGAATAACTAAAAGAAATTACATTAAATTGACCAATATTACCCATATTATCATAACCATGATTCAGATTATCTGCTGTTGTGGTGACTACTTCCGGAAACAATGTTGTCTTTACCTCAATGAAGAAAGTTACATAATTTATGTTGTCGTTGATAAAATAAAATAAAATAATAATAATAATAAAAAACATTTCACCTAAAAAGTGACTATTTCATTATTTTATGATTGAAAGATATCAATGATGTCATATCTATTAACTTATAAATTAACATAAGCCCAGTTTTTTTTCTTTGCATATTTCTTTTTTTTTTATTATACAATTTTAAAAGCAATCGCTCTTGAAACCATATACTTGATGAACGTTGCTTTCTTCTTAAAATGACGTTTTCCTCCGTTACGCAAGAGATGTATTTGCTTTTGTGTTCTTTTTTTCCCTTTTGTAAATGTGATATTAGAACTACTAACGTGCTTTATAAAATGTGCAACCAGTACCCCATTTGCCCATACGTTCAGGTCTCTGATCTGCTCCCACCAGAATGGAAGTCAAGTGTTTCTTGTTCGCGGCCTTCTTTCTCGTGGCCTGTGTTGCCTTTTCTTCACAAGATGAACTGACAGATGTAGAAGGTAAAGCAACTTTGATGAAACAATCCACAATGTTTAGTACAAAAAAGCAGCAACAACAACTGACAACGACAATTTATCGCGCAAAGAAAAGCGCGTTCACAAAGTTTATTTTATTTTGCATCAATGTTAAGTTTTTTTTTTTTCCATTCATACTTTGATTTCCTCCTTTTTTTTATTTATTTTTAAGCACTGGCACTCCAACAAGCAGCGGACAATGGTAAACGAATATCGTTATCATCATCATTTTTTTTTCTATGTCTGCTTTGTACTTAAGCTTTATCCGATGAAAGATTTTATCCAAAAAAAGTCTTGCCTTTTCCCTTTTTTCTTTTTTGCTGTTGTTGTTTTGTTTTTATGCCACGTTGTTTGGCTTTCGTCTTTTTGCGGTTGCTTTGTAATGCTATGATTACAATCACATATCAACATGTTCGCATCAAACCAATAGCAATTCAATCGTTTTACTCTAATTAGCATCGAGCCTCTGAGAATTCGTTTTCATCTTCAACTATGTATGTGCATACCTCAGAGCAAAATTCCCCTTGACCAAGTTGTTTTTTTTATTATTTTTATTATTATTATTATTATTATTATTATTATTATTATTATTATTATTACTTTTATCTTTTGCATGAACGTAGACGTACTGAGCCCGGAACTCTCAGGTATGTATATTTTGACTTGTTCACATGAATTTCTTGCAAAATCGATGAACAGACCTTAAGCTTAAAACCCTAACCCTAAGTCTTAGAAGATGCATGAGGCAAAACATCAACCTTAGGATTTGATCGACTTTTGAAAGATCGTTCTGTACAAAAATTATATTGGACAAACACCAAGCTCACAATTATCCACTCGCTAGGAGGTTAATAGCGGAGCTCCCCCGCGCGCGCGAAGCGCACGCGAGGGAGGAGCCCCATAGCTAAGTAAATCTACCCATCCCAGAAAATTTGGTTATCACCTGACCGTACACCGAACGAACGTACGACCGTCCGTCCGCACCACATGCATACCAATGTTTACTCTCGCACTTTCTAGCTAGTTTGGAAGCCTAGGAGAAAACTGATTGCAAATCAATGTGATCAATTGACAACTGTCCAAAAAGGGTATCCGCTGACCAGTATCACCTGACCGTATTGCGGGCTCAGGTGTCGACCCAACGAGGTCGAGTATTTTTTTTGAAGTTATCCGCTGACAAGTTACTAGTTTTCAAATGATCGCAGGCTCAGGTTTTTTTTTTTTAATTTATAGCGGAGCTCTGGCGCGCGAAGCGCGCCTGCGGAGCACCATGGGTAAGTAAATCTACCCATCCCAGAAAATTTGGTAATCACGTGACCGTACACCGCCCTCAGCCCGCCCGTCCGTCCGCACCACAGGGCAACCAATGTTCAATCACACTTTCTAGTTTGGGAGCACAGGAAGACTGAGATTGCAGACATATTGCACATCAATCTTGTGATCAATTGACAGCTGTCAAAACAGGGTATCCGCTGACCAGTATCACCTGATCATATCGCGGGCTCAGGTGTCGACCCATCGAGGTCGAGTGTCTTTTTAAAGTTATCCGCTGACAAGTTACTAGTTTTCAAATGATTGCAGGCTCAAGTTTAATTTTTCAATTCATATGAATTATGTTGTGTTTTATATGTGCCGCACAATTAAAATTTTGATTTCAAACTGACCTCGGAAGCTAAGAATTAAGCCAGTTTTTATAGGCAGGGAGGACATGCTAGTTGCTTTTGACTTTTCCCACCAAGGTCACGCGTTGGTCACGCTCTACGTCCAATTTTTATACTCTGATTGGTCAAAATTTGACAGGTGAGTTCACGCGGAAAATTTATGCAGCATCTTGAAACTTGTTTACTTTGACAGCTGAAGCTGACAGAGTTTTGTGTCAACTTTGTGATGTTTTTAACTGTCTTTTTCCACTAAATGTACAAAGTGAAATTCAGCTGCTATCAAGAGTCTTCTGTTATTCATGGCTAGTTTGTTTATTGGGTTTTTGGTTGAGAAATACGTCGCTTTGCAAAGTCGGAAATCCGATTCGGATGGCATCGTTTTCGTTTTTCACCTTGCTTGATGCGTAAGACGGTTGAAAAGTCTGAAGCGGTTCTGGCCTTACTTGATAGTTTTCAGTGCATCTCAAAAGGTAAGCCTGAGTAATTATTGTATTTGTTTGTTTTTTATATCTAATTTAATGAAGTCGAGCGTAGTTTACGCGGCTATTTGGTTTATGCACGTTTGTAAGATTTGAGACAATGATCTGACCGAGAGTGACCGAGTATCAGGTTTGATTATCAGCTTATGGAACTTTAAAAAGCCTTTAGACATTTTCTCACCGCAAATAGAAAGAAAACGTTCCAAAGAATATTTGGTTACAATTCTGGCTGTAAAAGAAAGCTTTGAGCGATTTTCTTGCCGCGAGTTCGTCTTTGAAAAAAGCAAACACCGGGAAGCCGGCTTAAAACGTAAACAAGGATTTTCAGAGACACTTTACATGTGTAATACTTGTCTTCGTGAATGAAAATTGTTGTCTCTGTATATGTTTCACCGAATTATTTTCCCTTTCTTTATTGATTGTAAGTAGTCTCTTTTGCAATTTTAATCGCTGTGCCGTTTGTTTTCAGTCGCTCATGAACATTGCTTGCAAGAGTAGTCAAAATGCCGCGCGTATCAAACGCTTTTGAAGATTACAGATCTTTATAATAAATTCTTTATTGTGTTGAAGCGTATAACTATATTAATCTTAATTTAAACAGTCGACTTGTCAAAAGTGAGAACTGGCTAGCCGTATAGGTGATTTTGGAAATTTTTTTGACGATTTCGCTAAAAGCCCACACGTGCTTTGATCGTCCTGAATATTGAATGAGTGCAATTTGTATTGCAAAATTGTGAAACACTGCATTCTGTCCGAGGTCTGTATGATGAAAACGGCGCAGGTGTTTTCCAGGCCTAATCTACTGTGATCAAGAGCCATTATGGCTCTTAAATGTGATCGAAGATGATTGCTATTTTTTGGGTGTACATATAAAGGCTATCAACTCGATGTAAGATGAAGTTCACTCTTAGCTTGGACTGTTTGCAAATTATTTTTCTCGAAAATCACGAAGTCTTTCCCTCAAAAGTCACATGAATGTGCTCTAAAGTTAACTGATATGTGGAATACAAGTTTATTGTTTGATTTGAATTATAAATTCGAGTTAATAGGAGCTTCGCTTTTAGCCCTGGCTAAATCTATATATTATGAAATATGTCGTGTTTATGTCACTATGGCCCAGCACTATTAAGATTTTGATTTCAAACTTACCCCGGACACGAAAATTCATCCAGTTATTTAAAAACACAGGCGGGGAAGACCTTTTCTTACCATGGTCACGCGTTGGTCACGCTCTACGTCCAATTTTTATGCTCTGATTGGTCAAAATTTGATAGGTGAGTTCATGCGGAAAACTTATGCAGCATCTTGAAACTTGTTTACTTTGACAGCTGAAGCTGACAGAGTTTTGTGTCAACTTGTGTTGTTTTTTGATGTCTTTTTCCACTGGATGTACAAAATTAAATACAGCTGCTATCAAGAGTCTTCTGTTATTCATGCCTGGTTTGTTTATTGGATTTTTGGTTGAGAAATGCTTCGCTTGTCAAAGTCGGAAATCCGATTTCTGATGGCATCGTTCTCGTTTTTCACCTTGCCTGATACGTAAGAGGAGTTTAAAAGTCTCAAGCAATTCTGGCCTTACTTGATAGCTTTCAGGAGCTGCATCTCGAATGGTAAGCCTGAGTAATTATTGTAACTGATGTTTGTTTTTTTTATATGTAACCTCATGAAGTCGAGCACAGTTTATGCGGCAAGTTAATTATGCACTTTTGTAAGATTTGAGACAATGATCCGACCTAGTATCACTTTTGATATAAGCTTAAAGAACTTTAAAAAGCCTTTAGATATATTTTCTCACCGCAAATAGAAAGAAAACGTGCCCGAAGAATATTTAGTTATAAATTTGCTTGTAGAAAGAAAACTTTGAGCGATTTTCTTGCCTCGAGTTCATCTTTGAAAAACGCAAACACCGGGAAGCCGGCTTAAAACATAAACTTAGACTCAGGATTTTTAGAGACACTTTAATACTTGTCTTCGTGAATGAAAATTGCTGTCTCTTTAAATGTTTCACCGAATTATATTTCTTTTATTGACTGTTAGAAGTCTCTTTTGCAATTTTAATCGCTGTGCCGTTTATTTTCAGTCTTTCATGAACATCGCTTGCAGGAGTACTCAAAATGTCGCGCGTATGAAACGCTTTTCAAGATTACTTTTACAAGACCATTAAATAAAAAAAATAACATAATAAATTCGTTATTATGTTGAAGCGTAACTCTATTAATGTTCATTCACACACTCGACCGCTTGTCAAAAGCGGAGAACCGGCTGGCCGTATAGGTGATTTTGGAAATTTTTTGAACGGTTTCCCTAAAAGCCAACGATTGATCGTCCTGTAGCCTGAGATGAATTTCAGGCTAATCGTCCTGAATATTGACTGAGTACAATTGTTTTGAAAAACAGTGAACTACTGCATTCTGTCCGAGGTCTGTATGATAAATACAGCGCCTCATAGTACCGTTTCACCTCAGATGTGATGTATAAAAAGTATAAAAGGTTGGTTTACACACCTCCAGATTTGTTGGCAAGATTTTGTAAAGTAAACTTATCGAACGCAAAACATTCAGTCTGATTTGTTTTCCAGGCCTAATCTACTGTGATCAAGAGCCGTTATGGCTCTTGAATGTGATCGAAGATGATTGCTATTTTTTGGGTGAACATATAAGTCAACTTGATGTGAGATGTTTCACTCTAAAATCACTTAGCTTTTCCCTCAAAAGCCCCATGAATGTGCCCTTAAGTTAACTGATTTGTGGATTACAAGTTTATTGTTTGATTTAAAAGATATATTTATTAATGGGAGCTTCGCTCTTTAGCCCTGGCTAAATCTATATATTATTGTTGATTACCCCGAGATAGCGAGCCAGTCACGTTGCGTTAAACACCAAGATTACCTAGTATGTGGAAACTAAAATGAAATTATCGCACCACAAATGAGGTTGTCTATCGGAACAGCCCCTGCCCTTGCTCCTTTGCCTCTCTAGGAAAGTCTGTGCGAATGTATGGACGACGAAACACGGGCAAAAAAAAAAATAAAAAAAATAATAAAGCTTTTCCATCTCTTACAATATGGATTGAGCTCCTCGCGTGAGAGTTTCGATTTTAGAAAAACACCGATATTGAACGCTAGTTCTGACCTAAAAAAAATTAAACTTTAGACGGAGAGGACGTCGAAGATGAAGAGGACACTGAAATAGCGGAAGACGATGTCGGGGAAGATGAAGACAGCGATGAAATGCAAGAAAAAAACGGTTAGTCACTCGGTGATGTTGCATTTTTGAAACAATAAGGAACGAGGTTGCGATAATCGACGAGTGTTTTATTTAAAAAAAAAAAAGTAAAACAAAAATAAATAAATAAATAAATAAATAATAATAATAATAATAATAATTATAATAATAATAATAATAGTAATAATAATAATAATAATAATAATAATAATAAATATATACATGTCTTTATCTTTACTTGAAGAACGAAGTCTAAAAAGTCTGAAGAAATATTGAAGAATGCTCGAACGAAATTTGTGTCAGGAAAATCTTTCTTCGCTTTTGTTTATTTTAACTTTAAGATAAAGTGTTAACACATTTTCATCACCTTGATATTGATTTATTGATTTATAATTTTTAAAATCCATAGATCTTGAAGATCCAATTTGGAAAGGTGAGTGTCAGTCTAGACCGAAAAATTCTGAAAACAAAAACAAAAATTAAAAATCAACGGCATTTTATTTTTGGTTGTTGTTACCTTGATTCCTTCTTTTCTACCCCATCCTCTCCCACCCCTCTTTAAATTTGAGCCTCGTAGACGACCGTAGGAGATTGGATTCAGTGCCTAGAAAGATATGGATGTCATTTCTTCAGAGGTTCCTCTCGAATTTGGTGAACAATTTGCGAGGCGTCACTCACCCTTGGTATCAACTCATCTCATTACGTACAGTTTATAAATGATTATCATCTTATAGAGCTCATAAGTGAAAAATGCCAAAATCTTGAAAACACGAAGGGGTGCTTCGTGAAATTGGTTGTACTTGCGAATACTACAAAACGGTTTACATTTATGAAAACTATAAAACATTCCTGACCACTGATGCTTTTGTCACGTCAGTAGTACATTCACATTTTAATGAAATTTTCGCTTCCAGGTCGTCGTCGTCGTCGTTGTCGCGGTCTCCGAAAATGTTTTTTCATCAAGAGTTGTCGTCGAAGAGTTTGTGTCTGCCTAAGACGCCGCCGTCGCCGCACTAGGCCTTACTATGACGAGACTGGATCTGAAAATGAAGTGATCAACGCAGAAGATGAAGTTGAAGAGTTTGAGGGCACTGGTGAGACAGTTTTTACAACTATAAATTATTTTATGACATTACGTCATTTTCTTTTTATTTACTTCAGTTATCGCTCTTTCATTTGTTTTACGTATATATATTTCCCCTTATCTATTTATTCATATCTATGGGTGACGAATCACGTATGAAATTACAAAACGGCCATTGCAACCTTCGTAGGTCTCAGTGCCAAGATGACGACGAAGTTTTGAAATTTTATGAATGAAAATGGCACGGCATCAAAAGACACTTTAAAAACCTAAACAAACGACAGAGCACATCAAGAAGGATCCTAACACTGAGGCACTTTGTCGCGTGGAGTTCTCGATCGAACCATGACAAACATAACGCCACGAATTCGAACCTAATTCGTTACCCATGATATTGATACAAATGTAGGTAATCAAATGGTATACTCACCTTTTACATATATCATTGATTTATTTAAATTTAAATTTATTCTTACATTTTGGGGCTGCAGAGGATTTTGAAGACCCAATAGGTAAAGGACGCAAAGTTTACAAAGGTAAGTATCCAAATACATGTATCTCACCCCATCCCCCTTCCCCTTCGGCTTGTATTTACATGTATTCTTTGCTTTTGTACTGTGACGTTTTTCGAACGCTGCGTCTGGAACATTACCTCAAAACAGGTTGAGCAGTCCGATTGCGTATCGCCATCTGAATCGTCCTATGAATCACTGGATTGACGCTCTGAGTCATTTTCATCACTTCCTTTGATTTCTGAGTCATGACCAGTACAAAATAACTCAGGAGGCGAACAACTTGTCCCTCTTTGCCTCCACTGACTTGATGAAGGAGCTACTACAGGCACAGTCTTAACTGTTTCCTCGTTAGCGAACTGACTTGGTGCTCTTCGTTCCAGTCAATGTTTGGCTGTGTGTGTTTCTTTGAGTAGCTGCTCATTTTTGGTCCTTAGGAGGGGGAGAACCTCTTGGGTCTTGCACAAAACACTTTCGTGTTCTCTAAAAAAGCTATAGAATAATAATAAAATAAAAATAAATAATAGTAATAAAAAAAGAAAACTTACACGCTTCGAAAAATACGGCGGATCTGATCATTAATGTCAGAAATGTATCGGAAATGTACTCCAAGTGATTGTGCCCTTGTCACTCATGATCATACTTTAGACTTTGAAGCTTCAAAAGCAAAGAATTCCTCTAAATCTTTATTTTCTTATTAGCCAGCTTCCAACATGTATCTTTCATGAAGAGAAATGTCCTTCGAACAGCGTACTCCAGTTTGCTTCCTGTTTGTTTTGTGATTGAGTAGGGGAGGCACCCTCTTTTACCGCTATCCCCACAATTTTCATGTTAGCTGAGAGTCACCTGGCGCTCCCTTCGGGATGAAAATGTCTGTACATCTAATAGTTATTGCTGTGTCACTTTCAGGGAAGGGTCGCAGACGTCGCCCTCGCCGTCGCTGCAGGAAAGTAGTACGAAAATGTTTCACCAGAAGATTGGGACTAAAAAGGCGACGAACCTGCGTACGCCTCTGCCTTCGTCGTTGTTTTTATGGAGACGAGAATGCCAACGACAACTAAGTGAGCCCTTGTTACTGTTCAAAGTAGTAAGAAAAAAAAAAGAAAAAATAATAACAAAAAAAGGAAAAAACCTAGTATATAAAAAAGTTAAGGTCATTGATTCCCATCAAGCCATTTGAGTATGTGAATCTTTTTTAGTTTAAACTCATCAAGGAGGAAAGAATAAACGATAACACCTCAGTCTTATCATTATTCAGAAGTTTTAGTTGCGGTTGTTGATTTCATTTTTGTTCTCTTTAAATACAGGTCACCCAGATAAGTTTCCACGAGTTTCGAGGCAGACGTCCAAAAAATAAAGAAGCTTACCAACTCTTATGTCCGAATATAGTCGCTTATAATGCTATAGAATTAGTTTAGAAATTAATAAAAAACAATGAAACAGTCCATCGCTGTATTAAAATAAAAATAAATGCATTTAAACTTGAAAGAAGGTGTCTGGTTTGATTATCATGTGAGTCTGTAATCACCACGTTCGTCATTTCTATTGAAACAGTTTCTTTGCCGTAACTTACTTAATATATAGTGATGCAGCAGGGTCTAACGCCAGCACAAAAAAAAAATGGTCATTTGACAACGGCTCCAAAAGTTTGCACCTTTTCTTGCTTCAACTGAAGTCTTTTTTCAGGTATTATGAACTGTCAAATGTGTCTCAATAAGCCACAATGAAGGTGCCCTCAACAGGGGTAACTGATAGATGGATTAACTAATGGAATATGTATTTTTTTTTCTATCGTTGTTCGAGGCTGATCTTCAGCCTAAAATTCTTCAAGAGGTAACTCCTTCCTTGCTTATTTATGTTAAAATAATTTTCTGTACTACCTGAATTCCTCTACCTTTAAACTAGTAGGATCGTGAACTACATGTAGTCCTAGTGTATCACAAGAGTAGAATTTGAAATGTTAATATCAATTACTGAAGAGGTCCGTATTAAGAGAAACTGTGCCCGAGGTCTTGAGTACCGCCCGAGGCTGTAGGTCAAGGGTACTCAGACCGATGGCACAGTTTCTCTTAATACGGACCGACCTTGGCCGGTGAATAACACTTTTATTTTTTTTCCTACTGAGATTTAAAAGTTTCGGGAAAATTTTCCTTCACTCTCCAACCTATGTATGTGGAAGTAGGACGCGTTCGTGTTGACGAAGCGCGCGATCGATCCTAAAACAAAACATTACAACATAATTTTTAGCTCGGTAATTTATATTTTATTGTGGTACTTACTGCTCTCTTTTAGAATAAAGAAAGCTTTTTGTGTCTTTGCTAGACAATTCGTAATCTGAGTGTCAAACAAGGATAAAAGAATTGACGAGCTTGATATTAAAAGCTCCAGGAAAAAAAAAATACAGTAAGGCTTTTCTTCGGCTTGATAATTCCAAAATTGCTTTAAGATTAGTTTAATCGAGTGGGATGAAAACTCTTCATAGGCTTTGTAGAAAAAGCTAGTTACACATATACCAATGTGAAGGTTTTGAATTGAATTCGAATAAAAGAAGGCGATGTGAGTAATAAGTTATAAACAAAGAAATGAAAACGGCGATCACCGACTGCTGGAAAAATGATTTGTGTTGTTTATTTAAGATTGAAAGCTAAATTCAATCATTGAAAACAACGTTTGCTGATAAGCAGAAAACTAGCAAGGCAAAATTCAATGAAAAACGGCGGAATCTAGATTCTTACAGCATAAATGGAAAACAAAACTTCAAGCAGAGCAAAACTGTCCAATAAACGGTGCATAAAAGCAAGACTGCAGTACTTACAGCACAGTTATAAAGCTAGTGAAGCGACATCATGAACCACCTGGTTTGCTTTACTTTAACGGTTTTTCTCGCTCACTTGCTTGATTCTCCTTTCAGATTTTTTGTCTGAATAATACAATAATAGCGATATGATAGCGCAAATTTTAAAAGAAGAATGATTTGATAATGACGGTTTTTGCTAAGTCACAAACAACAATCAAACTTGTCAAGCTGCCAACGATTCCGCCCAGGTTAGCTGGAAAGATTACAAAATACTGCCCGCTCTCGGAGCCAATCAGATTGTGGGATTTGGAGGATTCCGCCCACTCGCAAGCTTGGAATAAATTAAAACATATTATTTGTAATAGAGGGCTCTAATCTTGTTCCGTGCCTAATCACAATATAACAAGCGTTCGTGCAAGAAAAATGTTCAGCACAAATTTAACAATATGACATCGTAATGACGTCTCTTTACGTCATCGCGTTGGTCGAAGTATAATTAAATGATGGAATGGGTTAATTCGTTGCTCTGTGCAATTTTGGAGACCATGTCATAAAAGATTTAGTAACTTTAATAAATTAACCCATTTTAATATGTGAAACATGACGTAGCCTCTTGAAAATCGCCTCAAAAAAAAAAAAAAAAAAAAAGAAAAAAAAGGTTGAGTGGGAGGGTACTTGAAAATGACTAAGTAAAGTACTTTAACTTTACTGTTATGGACTATATTTGTAAGGATAATGACGATGAAATATCCTTTCCTCCATGAAACAAAGTTATAACTTTAACAAGAAGAGAATTGATTCAATTAAGGAAGCAATTCACGCAATGCTTCTCCGCGCCAAAGCGATTTGCAAGGATCATTGCTCTGTTTCGCCACTGTATTTTCGATAGCATTAACCCATTTGAGACTTTAAAATTTCAAAAGACGTAGCTAGCACTAACAAAATGATTGTAATATTGACATTTTAAGTCTATTAAAGTAATATTAATCATTTAACTAATAAAGCACGTTTTTACAATATCTTTGACCTTCGTTTTATAATTTATGGAGTATATTATCAATTAAAAAAAATAATAAAAATAGTTTTGGTGTATGTAGCAAGGACGTCTCCGGAGATCTTTTAAACGCAATGGGTTAGTACATGAAGCTCGCTCTTTTTTTTTTTTTTTTTTTTTGTAATGAGTCCTTTCATTGACATTGAAAAGTATTTATGGATTATAATTGTATATTGTAAATGAATTGTAAGTGTATAATATAACTGTATATTGTAATTGTATATTGCTTGTCTTTGCTATGAATTTCCGTCCATGCATGATACAGCAGGAATCTGGATGCTGTAACCTTAATTGTCGCATTCACTTATTAATTTTTACTTCATTTATAGTATTTTACAGTTTTTCAAATTCTCACTCCAAATCCAAGATAGTAGCGAGAGCTCCTTCTGTTATTTAGACCGTTACAAATCCAAAATGCTTAGTATACATCACGTTTTTCTGCAAGAATAGTTTCATTCATTGTTTATTTGAAACTAAATAGAGCTACTTGGAATAACTAAAAGAAATTACATTAAATTGACCAATATTACCCATATTATCATAACCATGATTCAGATTATCTGCTGTTGTGGTGACTACTTCCGGAAACAATGTTGTCTTTACCTCAATGAAGAAAGTTACATAATTTATGTTGTCGTTGATAAAATAAAATAAAATAATAATAATAATAAAAACATTTCACCTAAAAAGTGACTATTTCATTATTTTATGATTGAAAGATATTAATGATGTCATATTTATTAACTTATAAATTAACATAAGACCAGTTTTTTTGCTTTGCATATTTCTTTTTTTTTATTATACAATTTTAAAAGCAATCGCTCTTGAAACCATATATTTGATGAACGTTGCTTTCTTCTCAAAATGACGTTTTCCTCCGTTACGCAAGAGATGTATTTGCTTTTGTGTTCTTTTTTTCCCTTTTGTAAATGTGATATTAGAACCACTAACGTGCTTTATAAAATGTGCAACCAGTACCCCATTTGCCCATACCTTCAAGTCTCTGATCTGCTCCCACAAGAATGGACTTCAAGTGTTTCCTATTCGCAGCCTTCTTTCTCGTAGCCTGTGTTGCCTTTTCTTCACAAGATGAACTGACAGATGTAGAAGGTAAATCAAAATCAATTCTTTTTGAAATAATGTTTTTGTCTCCGTTTCATCATAGCACTTTTATCGTATCCACAATGTTTAGTACAAAAAAGCAACAAAAACTACTGACAACAACAATCTATCGCGCAAAGAAAAGCGCGTTCACAATTTTTTATTTTATTTTGAATCAATGTAAAGATTTTTTTCCCATTCATACTTTGATTTTCTCCTTTTTTTTATTTATTTTTAAGCACCGGCACTCCAACAAGCAGCGGACAATGGTAAACGAATATAGTTATTATCATCATTTTTTTTTCTATGTCTGCTTTATACTTTAGCTTTATCCGATGAAAGATTTTATCCAAAAAAAGTCTTGCCTTTGCCCTGTGTTTTTTTTTTTTGTTGTTGTTGTTTTGTTTTTATGCTACGTTGTTTGGCTTTCGTCATTTTGCTGCTGCTTTGTAATGCTATGATTACAATCACATATCAACATGTTCGCATCAAACCAATAGAAATTTAATCGCTTTAGCTAATTAGCATCGAGCCTTTGAGAATTCGTTTTCATCTCTAACTATGTATATGTGCATACCTCAGAGCAAGATTCCCCTTGACCAATTTTTTTTATTTTATTTTATTATTATTATTATAATTTTTTTTTTATCATTTGCATGAACGTAGACGTACAGAGCCCGGAACTCACAGGTATGTATATTTTGACTTGTTCACATGAATTTCTTACATAATCGATGAGCAGACCCTAAGCTTAAAACCCTAACCCTAAGTCTAAGAAGATGCATGAGGCAAAACATCAACCTAAGGATTTGATCGACTTTTGAAAGATCGTTCTGTACAAAAATTATATTGGACAAACACCAAGCTCACACATTATCCACTCGCTAGGAGGTTAATATTGTTGATTAGCACGAGATAGCGAGCCAGTCAGGTTGCGTTAAACACCAAGATTACCTAGAATGTGGAAACTGAAATGAAATTATCGCACCATAAATGAGTTTGTCTATCGGGATATCCCCTCCCCTTGCTCCTTTCATGCCCCTCTAGGAAAGTCTGTACGAATGTATGGACGACGAAAAAAACATAAAGCTTTTCCATCTCTTACAACATGGATTGAGCTCCTCGCGTGAGAGTTTTGATTTTAGAAAAACACCGATATTGAACGCTAGTTCTGACCTAAAAAAAAATTAAACTTTAGACGGAGAGGACGTCGAAGATGAAGAGGACACTGAAATAGCGGAAGACGATGTCGGGGAAGATGAAGACAGCGATGAAATGCAAGAAGAAAACGGTTAGTCACTCGGTGGTGTTGCATTTTTGAAACAATATGGAACGAGGTTGCGATAATCGACTAGTGTTTTATTAAAAAAAAAGTAAAACCAAAAAAATAAAATAATAATAATAATAATAATAATAATAATAATAATAATAATAATAATAATAATAATAATAATAGTAACAATAATAAATATTTACATGTCTTTATCTTTACCTGAAGAACGAAGTCTAAAAAGTCTGAAGAAATATTGAAGAAAGCTCGAACGAAATTTGTGTCAGGAAAATCTTTCTTCACTTTTGTTTATTTTAACTTTAAGATAAAGTGTTAACACATTTTCATCACCTTGATATTGATTTATTGAGTTATAATTTTTAAAATCCATAGATCTCGAAGATCCAATTTGGAAAGGTGAGTGTCAGTCTAGACCGAAAAATTCTGAAAACAAAAAATAAAAAAATAAAATAAACGGCATTTTATTTTTGGTTGTTGTTACCTTGATTCCTTCTTTTCTACCCCATCCTCTCCCACCCCTCTTTAAATTTGAGCCTCGTAGACGACCGTAGGAGATTGGATTCAGTGCCTAGAAAGATATGGATGTCATTTCTTCAGAGGTTCCTCTCGAATTTGGTGAACAATTTGCGAGGCGCCACTCACCCTTGGTATCAACTCATCTCATTACGTACAGTTTATAAATGATTATCATCTTATAGAGCTCATAAGTGAAAAATACCAAAATCTTGAAAACACGAAGGGGTGTTTCGTGAAATTAGTTGTACTTGCGAATACTACAAAACGGTCTACATTTATGAAAACTACAAAACATTCCTGACCACTGATGCTTTTGTCAGATTAGTGGTACATTCACATTTTAATGGAATTTTCGCTTCCAGGTCGTCGTCGTCGTTGTCGCGGTCTCCGAAAATGTTTTAACATCAAGAGTTGTCGGCGACGAGTTTGTGTCTGCCTGAGACGCCGCCGTCGCCGCACTAGGCCTTACTATGACGAGACTGGGTCTGAAAATGAAGTGAACAACGCAGAAGATGAAGTTGAAGAGTTTGAGGGCACTGGTGAGACAGTTTTTACAACTATAAATTATTTTATGACATTACTTCATTTTCTTTTTCCTTACTTCAGTTATCGCTCTTTCATTTCTTTTATGTATATATATTTCCTCTTATCTATTTATTAATATCTATGGGTGACGAATCAAGTATGAAATTACAAAACGGCCATTGCAACCTTCGTAGGTCTCAGTGCCAAGATAACGACGAAGTTTTGAAATTTTATGAATGAATATGGCAAGGCATCAAAAGACACTTTGAAAACCTAAACAAACGAAAGAGCACATCAAGAGGTACTTTGTCGACTCTTAACTACTGAAAGCGTGGAGTTCTCGATCGAACCATGACAAACATAACGCCACGATATGATTTCGAACCTAATTCGTTACCCATGATATTGATACAAATGTAGGTAATCAAATGGTATACTCATTTTTTACAAATATCATTGATTTATTTAAATTTAAATTTATTTTTACATTTTGGGGCTGCAGAAGATTTTGAAGACCCAATAGGTAAAGGACGCAAAGTTTACAAAGGTAAGTATCCAAATACATGTATCTCTCCCCATCCCCCTTCCCCTTCGGCTTATATTTAACAATTATTCGCCGAAGGCGAAGTTAATATTGTTGAATAATCCCCGAGACGAAGTCGAGGGGATTATTCAACAATATTAACTGAGCCTGAGGTGAATAATTGTTTTAGTATATTCACACGAAGAGATCTCAACAGAATCAGAAAGGAAACCATTAAAAAACCATTAGTTTGATTGACGGGTGAAAATTCATGCGTGAACACGAAGCCGTAAACAGTGGATGCGCAAAAGTTAGATCTTTACAGTATCTTCAAACATGGCAAATGATAGTTTTAATCCTTTTGTATCGAGTTTTGTAAGCTTTAGCATCAACGGTTTAAAAGAAAACGCCCAAAATTTAAATTACTACCCAATTCTGAGAAGAAAAGTATCTAGAGCTTTATTTGTTTCTGTCAACTCACCGTGAATGAGAAAGTTTTCTTCGTCGCTTCTTGCAAATGCTGTCAACAGCGGCTGCGATCAAGGTAAGCGTTGTTTATCTCCAAAGTTCTTTGCCTTGTTAACTTGCTGGCACGTACAATTTTCGAAAATATTTGCCTTCCTCTCTTCTCCATAAATTAACCTCTATTTATAGGCAAAATTGGTCTTGCGAGAAAATCCCGAAATCACAAAACAGTGACAAAGCGACCTCGTTTTCCTCTGTAGTGGTAAACATAGCTTCGAGCGTACAAAAAGTCAGCTAAAGTAAACCACTTCACAATAAATCACGCTGTTTAAACACCATGAAGTCTTTTCTTGCCTTCAAAGTCATCAGCACTTGGATATTCGTGTATTTTCAAACAGGTTTTACTTTGAAACTTTGGCAAAACACCCAGTTCACGACAGCGATTTTGCTCGGCTTTATATTCACCACCTAGCGCGGTGAATATAACGTCATAGTCCGAGATAGCTAACCAATCAGATTGCTTGAATTACCAAGATCACTGAGTGTGTATATACTAATTACATGTATTCTTTGCTTTTGTACTGTGACGTTTTT
This sequence comes from Porites lutea, assembly GCF_958299795.1. NCBI lineage: Eukaryota > Metazoa > Cnidaria > Anthozoa > Scleractinia > Poritidae > Porites > Porites lutea. The sequence continues at coordinate 31,758,819 of NC_133201.1, read as the reverse complement.
CGAACGCTGCGTCTGGAACATTACCTCAACACAGGCAGAGCAGTCCGATTGCGTATCGCCATCTGAATCGTCCTATGAATCACTGGATTGACGCTCTGAGTCATTTTCATCACTTCCTTTGATTTCTGAGTCATGACCAGTACAAAATAACTCAGGAGGCGAACAACTTGTCCCTCTTTGCCTCCACTGACTTGATGAAGGAGCTACTACAGGCACAGTCTTAACTGTTTCCTCGTTAGCGAACTGACTTTGTTCCTTTCGTTCCAGTCAATGTTTGACTGTGTGTGTTTCTTTGAGTAGCTGCTCATTTTTGGTCCTTCGGAGGAGGAGAACCTCTTGGGTCTTGCACAAAACTCTTTCGGGTACTCTAAAAAAACTATAGAATAATAATAAAATAAAAATAATAATTAAAAAAAAAAGAAAACTTACACGCTTCGAAGAATACGGAGGATTTGATCATTAATGTCAGAAATGTATCGGAAATGTACTCCAAGTGATTGTGCCCTTGTCACTCATGATCATACTTTAGACTTTGAAGCTTCAAAAGCAAAGAATTCCTCTAAATCTTTATTTTCTTATTAGCCAGCTTCCAACATGTATCTTTCATGAAGAGCAATGTCCTTCGAACAGCGTACTCCAGTTTGCTTCCTGTTTGTTTTGTGATTGAGTAGGGGAGGCACCCTCTTATACCGCTATCCCCACAATTTTCATGTTAGCTGAGAGTCACCTGACGCTCCCTTCGGGATGAAAATGTCTGTACATCTAATAGTTATGGCTGTGTCACTTTCAGGGAAGGGTCGCAGACGTCGCCCTCGCCGTCGCTGCAGGAAAGTAGTACGAAAATGTTTCACCAGAAGATTGGGACTAAAAAGGCGACGAACCTGCGTACGCCTCTGCCTTCGTCGTTGTTTTTATGGAGACGAGAATGCCAACGACAACTAAGTGAGCCCTTGTTACTGTTCATTAAGTAGTAAGAAAAAAAAAGACAAAAAATAATAATAATAATTAAAAAAAAAAACGTAGTATATAAAAAAGTTAAGCTCATTGATTCCCATCAAGCCATTTGAGTATGTGAGTATTTTTTAGTTTAAAGTCATCAAGGAGGAAAGAATAAACGATAACACCTCAGTCATCATTATGCAGAAGTATTAGTGGCGGTTGTTGATTTCATTTTTGTTCTCTTTAAATACAGGTCACCCAGATAAGTTTCCACGAGTTTCGAGGCAGATGTCCAGAAAACAAACAAGCTTACGAACTCTTATGTCCGAATATAGTCGCTTATAATGCTATAGAATTAGTTTAAAAATTAATAAAAAACAATGAAACAGTCCATCGCTGTATTAAAATAAAAATAAATGCATTTAAACTTGAAAGAAAGTGTCTGGTTTGATCATCATGTGAGTCTGTAATCACCACGGTCGTCATTTCTATTGAAACAATTTCTTTTCCGTAACTTTCTTAATATATAATGATGCAGCAGCGTCAGACGCCAGCACAAAAAAAAAATGGTCATTTGACAACGGCTCTAAAAGTTTGCACCTTTATTTGCTTCAACTGAAGTTATTTTTCAGGTATTATGAACTGTCAAATGTGTCTCAATAAGCCACAATGAAGGTGCCCTCAACAGGGGTAACTGATAGAAGCAAAACGGCCAGAAATTTGACTTTTGGGCGTAAAGAGGTATGTACTGTAAAACTGTATACATCCCTCTATTCCTCAAGAACTGAGTAACATATTGGTTACATGGACGCATGTTATCTACCTTTTGGGGAGTAACTGTAAAAAAAAAATATGTTTAGAATCTGATATCTTGCCGGGACATAGGCCAAAGTTTCGACGATTAAGTTTACGAGAAGGTAAGTTTGTTAAGAACTTGGAAATGTTTTGAATATATGATAAAAAAATTCTTGAATTCCACTTTCGTATTATGTAAAGAATTGTGCTGATCACGGAATCAATCATCTCTATCTGCATAATTCCTCACATCATCTACTCAGGCTCATTTAATAACTGCTAAATACATGTGACATTTTGCCCGAAACTCAGTAAAAAAGGCAAGCTTGGGTCTCTACTTATTTAGTGAAAATCGAGGAGGTATTCTATGTTGGCATCGTGAAACTTCGTCAGGCACCTACGTAGTAATTTTGTAGCAATTTGTTCATTAAAAAATATATAACAATTATTCACCGAAGTGGAGGTGGCTAGTATTGGATATTTACAGAGGCCGCGAAGCGGCAAGGTAAAACCGCTACTAGCTACCGACACTGAGGTGAATAATTGTTTTAGTATAAACTAAATAAAGCAGTGAGATAATTGAGCACAAAATGATGATTTTTAACTCATTTACTGTTGCCAACGATTACAGTTTTGGCGCGCGATGACCGAACGGCCGCGGTCGTCGCTTTTTCTTAGCTACAAATAAAACTTTTGAAGGCGTTTGCTTAGCTCTTGCGGGGAAGTTTCTTCAAAAGGAGTTGTTAATTCTGTTTTTATTTAAAATAATTCTGTAAAACAGATTATTAAATTTAGTTTTAAGCTTATTTATGAACAAGTCAACTAAATAGAGTAACGCAAAACTTAAGCTTAATTTGCATTTGTAAACAAAAAACTTTTTCACCGGTTTTATCGATAACTATTCAAGTCAAAAAGACAAAGCTTTACCTGTTAAAACTTCCAAACCGAACTTCGTCACCTTCTTCATGTATTTCGGAAATAGCTTGCTTGATTAGTTGTGAAATTTCTTAGTTTGTTACGGCAGCAAACCGGGAAAGCATTTTGCGCGCAACCTACGCGAGTTTGGCGTCGCTCGCTCGGAGGAACTGAAGGTGAATCAGTGAATAGTGCACGATATTCACTGATTGAGTAGCCAATCAGAGCGCGCGAAAAACACCATCCACTGTTGTAGTATATACTAAATGCAAATAACGTCACGTGAGCCATCTCAGCTTTAAAAAAAAACTGTTGTGTAAAATGAGCACACTTTTCCTTGTGTCCCCAATTAGTTGTGAAAACTAAATACATTGACACATAAATAAAGCTTTTACTTACTTACTTACCTACATACTTATTTACTTACTTGTGCAATTAGTTTTTCTAGTGCTTGCGTAATTTTAAGGCCATTAGATATATGATTTATGTCAAATGTTAAAACATTGAAAGGAAAGTTCTGATCAAAGGAATCGCTTGCAATGAGGGACTAGATACGGTAGTAACTAATAGTCGTGGGTCGTGGGTGCAAAGTCGGTTTCTCCCTCCTCCCTGAAAAAATCGGCGTCTATTCTATACAATACTGTACCCTGAATTTTCATCTTTTAAACGTAGAAAAATTGACGAATTTGAATCTGGTAAAATGTACTATTTTTTAATTGCCTTGCTCTTTTACTTCATCCTTATTGCCTTACTTCAGTTACTGTAAATTATGTCTAGCATGACCAATCAATTGATTCTTAATTATTTATTCTTGTTTGCGTTTAAGAAATGTTCCGGGTCTTTAGTCTTGCTTGATCACTGTGGCTTTTCCCAGGCGAGGACTGTAGGACCTGAAAACGAAATTGAGAGAAGTGATCGAGTTTAAGATTCAGAGTTTTTTAATAAGACTTTATATTTTGCATCGTTGTTGTGTTTTGTTGAAAAATTAGTTTGCCTTTATAGACTGGTTTTGTAACGCATTGAGAAAATTTTTAGCCTGGCAACCAGAAACAAAGAATTTATGAATGCTTGTAAAACTGCTGTGCTGTTTAGTGAGTGAGATCTACCTAGAAAAAAAAAATAAAGACAAAACCAACGTAGCGTAATAATTTATCAGCATTAGTGTCGTAACGTGAGCTGACCAAGTTGGACGGACGTGTTGGTGAACGTGCATCAAACTCCGTAAACATCTACATATACATCTACATAATTTATTTGCAAAATCCTGTAAAGACATCTAGCAAATTAAAAAAAAACAAAACAAAACAAAACAAGACAAAACAAACAAACAAACAAAAAACATGCAACCTGAACCCTACAGAAAATAACGAATATCGCTTATGTGCCAGGGACTTTCATCCCCAATTGCAGGGCCGAGTTTTAGTCGAGGGACACTCCAGAGATTGCTCAGAGTACAACTTATAAAATGAAATCAGCCAATCGAACTGGCATTATATAGTGAAACATTTTTTCTTGTGCGTCATTTTCATTTTTTACTGAGAGAAAGTGAATGGTACGTAAATATGTAAAATGCAAAGGCTGGTTCACACGTGCGACGAAAATGCAAGCGCAAGTGAATGATTTTCCTTTCCATTTGTTGCGTCGGTTTTGCGTTTACACTTATGTTGCAGTAGTTGACCAGTGTATTTGCTTATTTGCTTGCGTGTGCATTTGCATTTGCGTTTGCAATTGCGTTGTACGTGTGAACCTGGCTTACCATTATAGTTTGAATGAAAGCTAGTTTACATTCCAAAAATATTTTCCCTCCATACTCACTTTTGTTCCTTCGTCTGCGACCTCCAGATCTCAATCGTCTTCGCCTCCCACCTTTTCGATTACGTGTACGTCTTCTACGTCGCCTAGATCGTCTACGACGTCTTCCACGTCCTCCACGTCCTCTTCCACGCCTCCTTTGCCTTCCACGTTGTCTACGACGTCGTCTTCCTCGTTGCCGTCTTCCACGAGGTCTTCTAGATCTTCTACGTCGCCGTGGATCTTTTGTTCGAATAATGACAAAAATAATATGAATATGAAGACAGTATCTTCTTCTTCTTCTTCCTTTTTTTTTTTTTTTTTTTTTTGGAGGGGAGGGGGAGGGGTGGAAGGGGAGCCCTCTTCCGTTGCCCTCGAAATAATCCTTTTTGCCAAATTCTTGCATAACAAAACAGCTATCTTATATTAGTAAAGTTTACAGGCCAATGCGGTGTTCTAAGTTTTCTATCATATCAAGAATTCTCGTATTTACATAGACTGCTAAATAGATTTGTCAAATACGAAGAAGCAAAACTCTTCCTGAAATTAACAAAAATTAATAATAAATAAATGAATAACTCTTTTATACACAGCCCAATTACACACCTTGCATGTTCAGATCTCCCACGGTGTCATCTAGAAACGAAATATAGTCTTGTATTTAGAAACATAGAGAGGTTATAAATTTATAACTTGTATATTTACCCTGATGTTTGAACACTTTTAGCGCCAAATAGACCTCTTTCGTTAAACAGTTTGTTTTTTCGGCCAAAAGCTAACATCGAAAAAATCCAAAGTAGCCTAAATATATATATATATAAAAAAAAACTAAGAGTGTAACCTTTGTTTTGTTTTGTTTTTTGTTTTTCTTTTTTTTTCTCTCATCCTTCTTTCTTCTACCTTTAGGCTCTTTTTTTCACACAGATGGCTGTAAATTTATTTATGCTCGTTTTCCAAAATAGGCCATATGTATGTATAACATAATAATAATAATAATAATAATAATAATAATAATAATAATAATAATAATAATTGTTCATCTGTTCTGATTGTAATTAGGGATATATTCTACAAATCTGGAAGCAAAACCTTCTGGTTTAGATGTTTACGCAAGGGAATGGTTATTGTAAATTTCATCCCTTAAAACATCAAGTGAACCTTTGTCTTCATTAAAAAATAATAATAATAATAATAAAATGAATAGATAAATAAGATAAATAAAACATGTTCAAACGCATGTTCTTAGTCCATTTTATCCTAATATCCATAAAAAGAGCAGGCCATTGAACTTCTCTAACACAGTTTGTGTCCAACAAGTGCCCTAATCGTGGTTTTAACCCGTTAAACTCAGCGAAAAAAAAAAAACACTCTTTTTTGTAGCCAGCAACCAAATACAATACTCATCAAATTTCGTTGGATCACTAGACTGAAAGTGAGGTTTTTTACATCTCACGCCTTCTAAACTAACTTATCTAACTTTCCCTGTTTGTACTTCTTCTCTCCTTTTGCATTGTTGAGATTAGCGTTTATTTGCAAATTGGTGATAAGTGAATCAAAATTGGCGAGGGCTTAACATGAAAATTGTTTCAACAAATGTGACGAATATTGCAGCTTTAAATCAAAAGTAATACAAAATTCCATGTTTTATCCCTCTAAAAGGGGAAAGCAAAGGATGACTAACAAGTGTACTGAAATTCGCCATTTGCTCTCATTTTTGAATCATTCTTGGATAATCCAGTTTTATATACCACGACATCAGAAACTTCTGAGCAGGGATAAAAGTGAATAAAACACTAAACTAATCAAGTCAACAAAAAAATATACACATATACATTTTCACTTATCCTAGGAGTGCTCAATTCATAAAATGTACAGAGCAAAATACAAATGCAAAGGATAAAACTTACTTTCCATCCTTTGCATTTGTAAAAGACTAAATAAATAAATACATACAAACAGCCTGTACTTGTAAAAACATAGAAAAAGTTAAGGAGTGCGTTCTGTTTTGAATAACCGTTCGTTCAACGACCTGTTAAATTTTCAATCAATTTAAAGGCCGATACACAATTTGACGCACAAAGCTACTTAGTTGAGTAAAGTTTATCTTCTCGCGCCTGCTTTGCATGGACCATCTTAAGCACACTCTAAGGGATATATACAAAAAAGAAAAAAAACAAAAAACAAAAAACAAACAAACCAAGTAATAATAATAATAATAATAATAATAATAATAATAATAATAATAATAAATAGAGGTAATTCAGAAAACATATTATTTGCACATAATTTGCTCGTTTGAGTGATAACTTTTTTAAATTCTATTTCAGAAAATTACCTTCATCCACAATATCCTCCGGTTCACCTGAAGGAATTAATAACGAAAGCACACGACTAAGTTTGTTTCATTCGCAGAACTTAGCTGAATTAACGGTGTATTTGTTGTTTTTTTTGTTTTTGTTTTTTTTTAAATTATGAATGATAATAAATAAAAGGTTATATACCGACGTGTTATTTTCTGCTACTAAAGACGTCATGAAACGTATTCGTCGAATGGGGTAAACTTGTGCAAAAAGAAAGAAAACTAAATGAACAAATTAAAAAAATGACAAGCTAATGATCTCCATTCTATACCTCATTGCTGCAAGCCCCCATGTGAGCAGCACAATAACTATTGAGTTTGCTGTGATTATTTCTGGCCTGACGCCATTAAGGCGTTTCGATCTTGATTTATGTTTGTCAGGATGTGTGTGAACCAGCTTGCGTTAAGCCGGGTGTTATAGAAACTTGTATGCTTCTACATGTACGACTGCGCTTCTTCGCCATCCAGGTCAAAGGATGATGACCACGAAGAAGTGCAAGAAAAGAAGTATATTTGACTCTGAATTCTTTTACGTTTACTTCATTGCACTTTGCGGTGCACAACAGTAATTTTTACAAGTTGACAATCATAAGATAGCCAACATACATGCATGTCGATGAAAACGATTTAACTTGTAAGTAGCCTAAGGACAAGTGCAAACCAAAACATAGTCCCATTAGTTGCACGGCCACGTCTTGAAACCTATTCATTTTACGTTATATGAGATGCGCCGCCAAGGCCTTCAGGCCTAACCCTGTTCAACACAATATTTGTACATCTCATTGCCGTCACTACGCTTGTGACGTAAAAATGCCTCATTTCACGTCATTTGAGGGACACAACACAAAAATTTCGTTTTTCTTTCTCAGATCTTATATACAGTCTTTTAGAATTCGTCGCGACTAAAACTCACCAATATCTGAAAAATTGCTCAAGGTTATTAGAATTTCGAATTGTAGCCCAGTTATTGCGTCATTCTGAATGAGCCGATGTTTTCCACATTCATGGGTTAGGCAAACGGTTGAAACTAATTCCGTGCGACTGTTAACTGGCCAATGAAGACCCAAATCACAAATAATACGTGGTTGTAGGACCCACAGAAGTCTTTTATCCCACAACTATTAACTGACACAATACAAACGATTATCAGTTGCCCTTACCATCTTCTGATGAATCATCAAACAGAGCTTTAGCTTCGTTTTCAGTTTCATAATCTAGAAATAAAAAGCGAAATAAAAGTCAGGATCACTAAAAGAAGATGTACACAGCAAAAGCAATACTACATGGAAAGCTCTTTCTATCCTTGTTTTTGTATCAAAAATCTCACTCGTTCGCTGCGCTCACTCGTTCGATTTCTGATACGTCACTTACACGTGCGTAAATACCGTACGTGCAAAACTATCATGAAGTATTTTACAAATACGAAATCTCAGTCCTGTGTGGAAGGTCAATTGTAATGGGAATCGATCTGCCGCAGGCGGCAAAAAATAACAAAAAGACTCTAAAATATAAATAATTTCATAGAATTAAGTAAACATTGTAGAGGTAAAAAAAAAATAGTAAACGGTCATTTTTATGAAAATAATGCTTGTTCATTTAAGGTTTCAGTTCTTGAAGTTTACGTTTCCTTTAACTCTCGGATTTATACGTAAAGTGATATCCCACCATGGTGCAAGGGGGATGGATTAATGGAACCTCTCCCTATAGTTCTGGATATGTTGAAGTATTTCGAAAAAAAAAAAATTACGCTCAGTAGAAAGTCTTTGATCGTCCCGGCCCTACAAGATGAGGTATATTTTATCGATGGTCGCCCTGCTGGAGGCCTGTAATGTCACCAAACATGGTTGCCATCTTAGCCGTGATCTTGCATTTTACCAAGAATTAGAAGTCAGTTGGAAACGGCGCTAATTGATAATTTTTTGTGTTTGACACGTTTATTATCTATCAGGATAACACATAAATAAGCAATTCGCTTCATTTTATCCACAAGATTTACTTTTATCATTAAAAGAAGTTGAAAAAAATGTATTTTCACTCCAAAATGGCTTGACCACCTGGTGCTCATGACGTCTTACCTCGTAATCATAGTAACTGACCAACAGTAAACTTGTCTCAAAATGCTCGAGAGAGATTTTAAAACGAACAGCTACTGAAAAATTCAAGTGCTAATCTTTAATCGTCTTGGAAAATTAGGAAAAACCTCAGAAAAAAAAACCTTAGGCGAGGTGACATCTAACCCTTTTCCCTTAAACGTCCGAGGGTTAAAAGAAATTCACATAATTCAATACAGAGACTTTGTAAGGACGTTACCATTGTGAGAGCTGTTGCCCCTAAAGTAATGCATAATTAGGGAGTTTAAGAAGGCTCATACCCATTTCAAGCTCTAACCCCTTCTTATTTGATGCCCCATAACTTTTTGGCTGCAAGTCACGTACGAAAAAGCTATAAAGTGAAAGGATATATCTAACATTGATCTTAATTTTAATTTTTTGGTTGTTGTTGTTTGTTGACATCACCGCTTGAATAGCAACAGAATATCGATGTCATGGAATTTCAAATTGGGAATTGTCTCAAAATCATGTTCTAGCAATAATCTGTTAAATCATTGAGTGCTCTACTAGTTTAGACTGTTGTGAGCCTTAAGCTTGGCAAGGTTTGGAAAAAAAAAATACACGAAAACGGTTTCAAAATATTTGTACTTCTCTTTGCGTCACCAAGCTTACGACGAAAAAATTCCTAATTCCACGTCATTTGAGGGACACTACACAATAATTTCATTTTTCTTTCTCCGATCTTGGATACAGTCTTTTAGAATTCTAATCGAGGGAAATTCGCCAATATTTGAAAAATTGCGGAAGGTTATTAGGATTATGAAACGTAACACCCTTATTGCGTCATTCTGAATGATCCGAAGTCTAGCGCTGGCATTGTGGCCCGCGCAAACAGTCGAAATTTTATATTGTTAACTGGCCAATGAACGAAGACCCAAATCACAAATAACCCTTGATCTTAGGACCGCTTGTAGTTCTCTGTCTCACGACTATTAACAGGCAAAATACAAACGATATCAGTTGCCTTTACCATCTTCTTCTGAATCATCAAACAGTGCAAGAGCTTTAGGTTCGTTTTCAGCTTCATAATCTAAGAATAACAAAAAGCGAAATGAAATTTCAAGAAATTCAAGAAAAAAAATAGGGCGGGGGGGGGGGGGATTCAAGACATTTAAGATAAAGCAGTATATTTTACGTAGAGTTGTCCTAACTCCGATGCATTGAGACTTCCAAAATAACATTTTTTTTTTCGGTTGCTTTGTACTAAAAAGGCCACTGAACAGTTTTGTACGTATATTCATTATATACATACTAAGATTAGTCTGCTACACAGCCGTTTTTAGTGTCGTCACGCAACGCTCCTCCCCAATAACGGCTGCTGAAAACCGAACTACATTCCTTTCCCGTGATTAGCCAATTATAATTCAGCTCCCATTTTCTAGAAGGTGTTCGCGCCACTTTGCGTTACTGTGACTCCTCCAATCGCAGCTTTGCTTTTATCGTTGCCCCATGTGTGAATGACAGAATAATCAAAATCGTAGCGTGAAGACAAGCAATTAACTACAGTGTTGTTGTAGTCGGGTCCTATTCAAAATTTAGGAGATAAGCAGCAACAGCAAGCAAGTCGAGCAAATTGCGATGCACAACATGGATGTGCTCATAAAGTTGCCGGGTATAGTTTCGAGAAATCGCTCATCGATAATTTATAAGATTGCTTTTTGAATCAGTACCTTTGAGAGTTTAGTCTTCACAGGAACACAATGAGCACATCCGGTACATTAAATTCTTCATTATATATCAGCACATATGAACGTTAAATGAAGAACCAACCGATCCTGGTAAAAGTCTTCTAGGCCTATCAAACCTTTTTTTCACTTGGAACTTTCTTGACCGCTTAAAACAAACTTTTTTGCAAACTAACCTTTTCGTTGCTTGAAAACACAGAGCCCGTCTAAATTCAGCGACGATTGATTGATTTGTCGAAAACTGAGAAACGTGCTCGCTTCCTAGCGCCCTGCGGTTCACGTATTGTCAAATTTCTTGTACGTGATTGGTTTGTTCGTTTGACCACAAACACAAAGGGAAAGGAATGTAGTTCGGTTTTCAGCAGCCGTTAGTGTGGAGGAGCATTGCGTTACGACACTAAAAACGGCTGTGTAGCAGACTATACTAAGATATACTCGCCGGAAAACTGTGTCGCAAATTTTCATATACATATGAGTTGTAGCCAATCAGAGAACCGAACGATGTTTTTCACATGTGATTCAGCGAGATTTTTTGTTAATGTGATCAAGTAGATTTTGTTCTCGCAGAAATTGAGCAACAGATCGGAATTTGGAATAGAATAGTTTCGGATTATTACTGTCACTGAAAAAAAGAAAAAACTTTCTAGAGCCTACAAAACAACAGCAGACGGCGAATAAAATAACGCAAAAACCAACAAACAAACAGATCGATAACAAACATTCAAACCGGCCATTTCATATAATTAGTGTACCTTTTTGTTTCTGTTTATATTATTTTGCGTGAATACCTATGTTCGCTCCTCCCATGAAGTATTCTATAGAATTATACGAAATCTCATTCCTTTGTGAAAGGTCAATTTTAATGGGAATAAATCTTCAACGGGCGTCAATCGTGATAAGGCCACCCAAATTTAAATTTACTTCAATTAAGTGAACTTTGTACAAGTATAGTAAATCGTAAATTTCCTCATCATTAACATTTTTAATAATAATAGTAATAATAATAATAATAATAATAATAATAATAATAATAATAATAAAAATAGATAATTTATTTGGTACTATTTAGCTAATCTTCCATAGAGCCCAACAATCATTATGCTAAGTTCAAAAACTGAAAGTTTCCATAGTTTAGTATCAATTATTATTTCACGTAAATCTAAAATTTACAGAGAATAAAAATCTCAGTACGTGGACTAACAATTGGCATTTTATTTAAATGATGTTTGTTCATTTTAGTTTACAATTTCCGTAAAACAAATTCACAGAATTCCCCCCCCTCCCCCCCCCCCTCAAAAAGACTTTAATTTCTTGTCGTTGTTGATATGTATTCATAGTGCAACCTTGAATGTAAATTATCCTAACGCAGCGCTTGTATGTACTTAAATGATCGCAGGGAACATTCGATACCCTTCGATGTCAAAGATCTTCACAACGTAACAGTTCACTCACTGATCTTATTAACTTTGAATCATTTAATATTGATTAAGTAATTGGACGCACAAGACAGATAAGTTGATTTGAAAATAAAATTTTCAAAACACTTGTAACTTCTAGACTGTCTTTAGGAACATCTAAAGGAAATACGTTTGAAAAGAAGTTATTTATTTAGGCAGCATATGGATTGCACAAAAGGAGCTCTTTTGAATTAGTACGCTTATACAATTCTATCATACAAAATTTAAGTAAATCTATAATTTTACCTTCTTTGTCCATAATATCTTCAGGTTCACCTTAATGAATAAATGAAGCAATTGAAGTTTATGAATTAGTCAAATAAGCAAGGTGATGTCTAACATGGACAAGACGAAAGAATTGGTTCATGCTTAGCGTGCTCATATCTAGTGATGGATACACGCAGGAAGTTTGGAGAGCAAGAGTTACTAGACTCCTCGAGCAATTCTAGCTTCTTGAGTACTGTCCAAACTTTTCCAAGTACATCCATAACTAGATATACTCACAACTAGAAGTATGCACCAATTATTTTCAAAAATATAGCTTAACAAAAATACTTGCGTTTTGATTAATTGTAAAATCTCGTAAGGCGCGGCACAGAAAAACAAACGCTTCCATTGGCTGGTTACAAACACGCAACAATCGTCTACAGTAGTTTGTATTAAAAGTCTTTTTTACAAACTGACAGTGAAAAGTCGCTCATTAACTCATTACTGTTCAATGTCAACAAAGCAGAAACAAAGGTAAAAGAGTCTTAAACTCCACCTAGTTCGTGAGAAGGCGTGGAGTGTGGTTTAGATTCGTTGAAACCATTTTTGTTGTTTTACTTGGCAAAATCCAGGAAAGTAATTTCTGCTTTGCGAAAACGACTGTCATCCTACGTTACTTATTTGCGGACAGTGCAAGAAGTCATAAATGTACTAGTGGTCTTAAAGGCTTCTTGGAGCGGCTTTAAGGGGCCTGGCTGCAGTTGTTTTTATCTAATAAGTAATTTCGCGTGTTATTGCAAGATAAATTTTCCCGCCTAGGATTGGTCGGTTATAACAAAAGGGGATACATTTTCGGTAGTTCTTTTTTTTACTTTATTTCAAAAGGATAAAGAAGCGTTAAAAACAGAGAGCACTTTATAATTATATGTGGTTTTTCCGCCAGCCAGAAGAATGCTTCTGATCCAGTTGAATGTCGATCAGTCTTAACGCCAGACCTTTAAGGGTCTCGGCTCTAACGAAAGATCTTCGCCGGTTTTGCTGTTGATTTAAGTGGCTACAAGCTCAATTCCACAAAAAAAAAAAAAAAAAAAAGACAAAATGCTACAAAGTTCTTTATTATTGTCTTCACTTATTGGACACTAGTTGAGAAACAAAAAAATAAAAATAAATTAAACGCGTCATTTTACCAGCGTAAATATAGGGCTTGGACGCACGCTATGTTATAAAACTACAACTTCACTACAGAATATCAACAAAAAAGACAAATAATGAAAATGATAAAAAAAAAAGAAAAAAAAAAAGAAAAACGATAATGATACCCTTACCAAACCATATGTATTTTGAAACTGATTTTAAAGTATTTGAAATGTATTTTCAGTATTTGAACACTATTTTCCTGTATTTTAATACTATTTGACAAAAAAATTTAAATTTTCGCCCCTGTTTGAAATATATCTTGAGTGTAGTTAAATTGTATTTCATGTAAAGGAAAACCTCTCTCATCAATTTACAGTGTATTTTGTTTAATAAATATGATTAAAATAGAGTATTTAAAATGTATTTTGGGCATAGAACCACTAACACTGTTACAAACAGAGTTCAAATAGACTATTTGAAATATGTTTTAAGGGCTGTTATGCTGACTGTAATTAAGATACTTTTAAATAGGGTACTTTAACTCTGTTTTGAGTTGTATCTAAAATGTATTTTGAGACGCATCCACTCACCAAGTTATAAACATAGTTCAAATAGACTATTTGAAATATGTTTTAAGAGCCTAAATGCTGACCGTATTTTAAATCCTTTTAAATAGGGTACTTTAAGACTGTTTTGAGTTGTATCTAAAATGTATTTTGAGACGCATCTACTGACAACGTTACAAACAGAGTTCAAATAGACTATTTGAAATATGTTTTAAAACCTTAAGAACTGACCGCATTTTAAATACTTTTAAATAGGGTACTTAAACACTGTTTTGAGGTCTATTTGAATTGTATTTTGGGCACACAGCACTCTGACTATAAAAACAGATTATCCATAAACTATTTGAAGTCTGCTTAAAGTCATCAAATGCTTACCTTATTGTAAATACTTTAAAGTAGTGTACTTATAACTTATTATTACTAGGGTGCAATACTGTAATGTCTTTTGGGAGACTCATACTCAGACTATAAATAAAAGTAACAATTTCACAAAGTTAATTTTTAAGCCTTCATCGTGTCACGAACTCATAAATGACTCAAAACAAGCTGTCACATATTGTGGACCGGATTCTCCTCCCAACAAAGTTCGAAGCTGAGCGAAAAATTAAATCTAAATTAAATAAAAAAAGAGAAGAAAATTAGGAATAGGTTTTAGCTTTGACTGACAGGACGTAACTGTGACAGTGTTTCCGATAAAAGATCTATCCGTTCCTCACTGTTCATTACCTGCAAGCTCTCTGCGAAAATCTCCGCGTAGATTTTAGCCGTGATTCAATTAATGCAGTTACGGGACTTTCCATAAGTTTTTAAAAAAAAACTTCTTAAAATCGCATTTTAATTTCATATAGAAATTTTTTCACAAACAGCCGAAGCCGCGGGCCGAGAACCGGATGCACGCGGTCAACAGAGGTTTATCTAAAATAAGCCCTTGAAATTACATAATAAATAAATTATCCAAGCTAAGATCTCACCTCATATTCTCGGCTTGCACTGTCACGCAATGAAAAATAAAAATGCAAACCATTCAATACAGAAGGACTAAAATTCTGGGAAATGAAAAAAGATAAATATACAAAAACCCTTGCCAAGAATCAGGTCTGTGAAATATTTCAAATGCGAGATATTGGGAAAAACGGTTTACCTAAATTTATAAAGCTTTGTATGGAAACGCCATGTTGGTGTCCTTTTCAGGAACACCAATATGGCCGCCGGATACCAACAGAAACATCTGTTTTCGAGTTTTCCTACTAATGCGTGAATTCTTCGCTTGAGGAACTCATAAAGATTACAGTAATATTTATTCTGAGACAAGGAATGTTTAGATTGCAAAATCTCCAAAAATCGGTAATGTTTTTAACCCACATAAGAGCTTTCCCGGCCGCCAGCTAAATGCCGCGTCACGCAAAAGCCTGGAAATTCAACCGTCCCCTCTCGCAAAACGAAGAACCGTTTCGAACCAAAAATGTGTTTATGTAAAGGTGTTTAGGTATTGTAATACCTTGTGAAAGTAGAAACTCAGAAGAATCGATAGTTTCTTAGTTTGATTTTTGGTGACGTCACGTGCAACCCAAGAATATATTGCATCAAGAAACAAAGCTCAGATATGAATAAACTCCGACATATGGTTATCTTTCTCTCATAGATTATTCCGCACATGCATGGCATATTATTTCTAAGATGTCACGCGCGACTGAAATCACGACTTCGCGCCGCGGTGATGTGACAAATGCACGTGATAAACAAACCGTCCGTTGTCCTTTGCTCATTTCAAATTATTGTACCGGCGGTTGCTGTGATGGCGGGTGCGCTTGATTTTACTGTTTGTTACGATCTTACAAAAGTATACATTTCAACTCTGCGGATTGTCTGAACACGTAGATGTTGCATTTATCACGGATCAAAAATGGGTATGACTCCTCAGCGACTGTTATGTACTTTGAAAGGATCTGGTTCAGTTTCTGTCCGAAGCACGCGGTCTTGTGCTGTCTTGTGTGTTAATCCAAGAGTCTTCTGTTATGTGAGTATTATACACAATATATGCATAACATGTTACTAAGACGCTTAAGTATACGCCATATGAGAAACAAATGAAGGGTAGTAAACATTTATATACTCCCGCCTGTACGGCAATTCTAGTTTTTACAGGGTTCCATGCTCAGCCTCGCTGTTCTCAGTCACTTGATGTCATGTCACCGACCTCTTTCATGTTCGTGTAAATTTGATGGTGTTATTCTTATGTTGTTCTTTATCAGCCAATAATTAAACGTTCAGGCGTAGCCTGCAAGCTTCTGATAATAATTGAGTAAAGCCGTGAATATAATAAAAAATGTAAGTTACATGTATGTAGATTATTATTTACCGGTAACGTAACACAATACTCTTTTGAAGCGGACGATTGATAGCCTGTGTACCGACCCCCTTCCCCTCCGATTTTTATTGAGGGGAGGGGGTTTGTACACAGGCTAAAGATTGATTTCAGCATTTCTGAAAAATTCCATAAGAATTTCCCGATAATTCGCAGGGAAATCAACGTAAAGTAATCGGCTAAGAGATAATTCCGGTGAAATGCTAGCGTAGGACTGTGTGGAGAAATTTCGCAGAAGTAAATCTTGCTTTTTCAGAGTAATTTTCGACGGTTTTGTATTCATTTTATTTCATGAATTTAAATGGTATTTTCATCCTGTTTTTGTACTGTTTTCATGCTCTTTCGACCGATTTTTGTACTGCTTTCAGACAACTCTAAGGCTATTTTCTTACAATTTTATACTGTTTTTGCATTTTTGCATCCTATTTTTGATGTATTTTCACAATATACGCGTGCTATTGCTTTTCTTCCTCTGTGGTATTTTAATACTATTTTCAAAGTATTTTTATTGTATTTGCAAATACGATTAATAAATTTCGAAACCCATTAAAAAGCTATTAAAATATATTTTGAAGCATAACATTTTAATAGCGTTTTAAACAGGTTAAAACACCTTTAAAATCAGTCGAAAAATATATTAAAAATATATTTTTGGACCTATTTTAAACCTGTTTTTTTCAAAATACGTTTAAAATTACCATTAAAAATAGTTTTAAAATAGTATAGCAAATTAAAATATGTTTCTGAAACTGTTTTTATCCTGTTTTTATTCCGATTTATAAGATATTTAAAAACTATTTTAGACCTGTTTTGAGCCTTGAAAAAGCCCTGGAATTTTTTATATATTTTAAACGAATTTAAAAATACATTAAAAATTCTTTTTTAATAGCGTTTTAAACAGGTTAAAACACCTTTAAAAGCAGTCGAAAAATACATTAAAAATACACTTTTCACCCTATTTAAAACCTATTTCACAAAACACGTTAAAAACAGTTTTCAAAAATAGCTTAAAAATACATTCAAAACAGTGTTGGATTTGGTAAGGGTAGTCATAATAGTGATAAAATAAAAACAGCAATTATAGGGAAAGTATAATGCCATACTGAATTTAATGCAACTTACTGTAAACTAGCTACGTTTCTTTTTTTAGGTTTTTGTTCTTTAGACGTTTTAGGGGCATATCTGTACAAAAACTCACGAGAACAAGTAAATTTATAACGCATTTCTGTAAATGAACTGTCACAGAGAATAGCTAATGATTTTACCAATAAAACTACCAGTAATTGGCAAGAGAAAGTAAACTTTCATCATTTTTTAAGGATAAATATACCACTACATTCAGGGTTGACTTAAAAATTTGGCCTTTGCGGTCCGACTCTTTTAAGGCACCATCTCTAGTAAGCGACCACCAAGCCTTTGCAATTTGGGTGGTAGCTTGCTGGAGGTGGAATTTGGAGTCAGTTTGGTACAAAATCTACTTCTATATTTTCAGTCTATGTCGTTTTTTCGTTCATGAACTTATTCGGTTTACATTAAGTACAATGTAGCTTATTCCCTTCTTTATCTGTAACATACCAAAAGCACCCCCCCCCCCCCCCACCCTTAAAAGAAAACATAAGCAGGAGTAAAAACTGATCTGTTCAAATATCTTAAGACTGTGCTGATAATCACTCTTCGTATAGCATTTTTAAACCTCTAACAACATCAGTTTTCCTTACCAATTTCTTTTGAGTCATCAAACAGTTCTTTCGGATCGTTGTCTACCGCATAATCTAAAAAGAAAGAAAGTTCAAGGCACAAAAGATAAAACACGTGAAACAAAGTTCGGGGGAAAATGAGAGCAGTCCTTTTTTTAACCAGGATCGTTTACTTAGATGATAACCCGCGTCGTGCTCATTTGCTTCCTTACTCCAGATATTCACTTTCCGACGCCGTGAATATAAAACTGTAGGCATGCAGTTTAAGAATGTATGAACTTACCGTGTTCAAGTAAGGGTGACGCTATATTAAAAAAAAAAAAAAAAAAAAAATGTCAGTTAATTTCAGAATTATTATCAAGAGTGAATTGTCGGACAGCAGAAATAATATCTTGAAATCTGCTACGCAGAAGGATCATTTTGTCAGATAAATGCTTGATAGCTTTGAATTTCATGAGCAATTTCAGACAGAAAATTTTGATTTGCTGCCGCTGTTTTTGACCCCCTCCCGCGCGTACAAATGATCGCAAAGGCCACTATATTCCTTTCATATATAACTAAGTAAATAATGATAATAATGATAATATACAATTATTAAAACAAACAAACAATAGCGACAACAAGACGTTGCAATTTGTTCAAATTGTTTTGCAAAAACTAGTACAATTAAATAGACAGCATAACTATCAAATCTTGAAACGTGTTCCATGTATACTTAATTAACCAAAGGGTCACTTCATGGGATTTATTTTTTCTTTATCATTTAAATTTCCTTTAAAAACAGTTCCAAGATGAACTTTCTGATGCTTCGTTGTTGACATTAGACTCGATTTTTTTGGAAGAGGTTTTGTATCAAAGTGCTGATTCTCGCAAAGGCCATTTGATACCAAAAAAGGAATTGCTCAATTTATCGCCAGCCTCATTTGAGCACTCACTGACTATTCGTAAATATGTCCTTTCATTTTATTTTAAATGAAAGGCTTTCTTTCCTCAAGCTTCTTAATAAATTACCCCCGCATCAGTACCCATTGCCACACAACTGGGCATGTATATGCAGGAGCAAGGTTGGACGATAAAAAGTTACCGCTTGTAACCTTTGTATAAATATCTTACCTTGACATTCAACAGCAGCAACCAGCAGTAAAACTGCTACAAGCCAGAATTTGGAGCCCATGATCGCTACAGCTTTCAGGGTTGCAGAATACAATGGGCAACTACATTTCTATGCCCTTTTATTCACTTGCTAGATCCATTAAAAGCATTGATCTGAAAGTCAATACGTGTTTGCCCTTCCTATATTGCTCTTGCGATAGTTGTTAAGTTCTAAAAATAATGGTCCAATTTTGTTATTTAGTACTATACTTTTTTTGCTAGATTAATTGTTTCCTGTCATCTGCCGCTACATGCTTGCAAAAAAAATAGTTGTACGTAGTTGTTAGTGCTTCCTGATGAAATATGTTTGGATCCTCTCCATTTAAACTCGACAGGGGCATTTTGTGTATGAGTAAAGGCACTGAGGCAGATAGTTATATTTTATCCAAACACGGCAATATCCTCGATAGATACCCATTAAGGAGATATTCTAACTGGTAGTCAAAGAAAGGGGGGATAAACGCTTATGTCACCAGGTATAACACTTGGAAATTGTCTGTCCTTACGCGTTGAATGAAAAGACATCTGAAAGAAAGTATATATGATTTTAATGCAAGAATGATAGCAGAAAGATCTTTTTTAATTTACATCCGACAAGCCATCATTAGCAGAATGTTTTTGCACTTTAACCCGAAAAATAAAAAAAATAAAAAAAAAAAAAAAAAAAACCTTTTAATAAACAAGTAGTATGATCAACTACAGGCTAACTAGTAGAAACGGAAAGAACATTATTGTCGACAGAACAAAACACACTCGTTTATTGGCTATTACTCGATTTCACGTTTGCTAGCTTGTAGCTATAGGTGGGATGATCAATCCAAAAATCTCGGGCGTAATAGCAAAGTCCTCAAAGCATTTCAATTGATGCGCTGAAACCTAATACCACACTCGCTATTTTGCGCATTGGGTAATTGCAACTAGTTTAACATATTTTAGGCGCCATTTAAACGGTTATTGTTGTTGTTTTTCTTTTCTTTTCTTTTTCTTTTCTTTTTTTTTTTGTTCGTGCTGTATAGACTGCAAGTAATGCAATACTACCATTATAATAACTACTAACTCCACATCAGCTTACACTTGACACTGATACGGGTTAAGAGATAAAATCAATATCCCGTATGGCAAATTAAGGAGCTGATTCTCCTCACTTCACTTTATATCCATTGTCGATGTTCTGAGACCCAATACAAAGATGTTCGCTATTTTGGGCATCAGTTGATTAAAACTGCCCATGTTAAGGGTCATTTGAAATATTGCATGACATGTACAGTTTTAGCTGGTCCAGTACCCGCTGAATAATTGGCGAGAGCCCATATTTTGGGGAGGTAAAGTACACACTCAAGGATTATGTAGTGTTTAAGGCGATATAGGCAAAAAGAAAACTTAAAAAAAAAAACGAAACAAAAAAAAAAAAAAAAACACAACAAACTTTTAAAGGAAACTCCTTGAAAAAAGTGGCGATCTTTATTTAAATACAGGTAGGCCTGTTCCATACGATATTTTGAACTGATGCTATTCTAACCTCCAGCAACATTTTCTTGCCTTTTCCTTGTTTTTTTTTTGTTGTTGTTGTTGTTTTTTTTTCACTTCCATGACAAAAATTCAAGGAAACAACAACAACAAAAAAAAACAACAGCAACAACAACATACGAAATCTACTATTTCCATTCAGTTACTTAAGGCCCATTCCATTCATTACAGGACGGTAATTTCAACTCGGTTCGGTTCTACTAAATTTTGGTAGGCCCTTCATACTGTTTTTTTTACACGTCAGAAATAGTAGGTAAATCACATGGTTTCTGCTTTTTGATTTATTTTAGCTATATTATGTTTAGCGTAACAAATCCACTAATTCCTAATTCCTTATTATTGTTTGCTTGTCGCAAGATCAACGTTCTGGTTCTTGTCTTCGTTACCCCCGGGCAGAGATTGTAGAACCTGAAAATGAAATCAACATCAGTGATAAAATTTAAAATTTGGCATTTTCAAAGATACTATATTCTACATGGTTGTGTTTTGTTGCCCAAGTTTTGCCTTCTTGGACTGGTTTTGTAGTGCATTGAGAATTGTTTTTTTAGCCTAACCAGAAGCACAGAATTCATGACTGCTTGTGAAACTGGTGTGTTACTTAGTGAGTGCCTTTGAGATTTCTACTTTAGAGCGACGGTCAGGAAAAATCGAATCGTGGCAAGAGTTGAAAAATAAATTCCTTTCAATTTTTTTTCTTTTTTTTTTTATAGACAGCTTTTAGGTAGATAAGAAACCTAAAGTAAATTGTTCCTGCCGAAAGCTTTTTATTTGTGAGAAAAATTAGAAGATCGGTTTTCGATGTCGCAGTCTCAGATTGCCCTAATTTTTAACCTGAAATTCGCTAACATTAACCTTCCTGGCGTTCGCAAGCGAAGCCGCATGGAGAAATTTGGACACTTTCCATGAACAGAATTTTTCTTTTCTCCCACTAAAAGATACTTTCAGGGCAATGGCGAAGCTCATCGTACTGAAATAATTCAAAAATGAGGGATAGGTTTTCAGGATAAAAAAAACTTAAGTTCGTTACTCATTTTCGACGACAATATTTAACACGTGGTATAACTCCAAATTCTCTTAATGCTATTTCAATCACACATTTAGACATTCATTTAAAACATACCTGGGAATTAGCTTGGGGTATTGAATGTAATCTCCGTAAGACACCGTCGAAGTTCAGAAATTTTCACGGTAGGTCGGCGGTAATTATGTAAAAACACTTCCAATTTCGAACGCACAAAAGTAGATATTTACATCCTAAAGGCTCGGTTTTTTTCTTGTAGGTTTTTCCATTGCAAAATTTCTTTTTTCCAATCAAAGAGTGGGGTAATAAAGTAGAACTGGGTCAATTTTAGCCATTTTGAGACACTGAACCCCACCAGACGGCGACTCTTCGTGACAATCTGTTCCGTGACTGCACGTGACATAACATACGTTTGAAAAGCCGTTAAAATGACAGTCACGGAATCACGGTAGTAACGCAACGCAATTCTTGAAAGAGTAACATTTTCGATCCCGACAGTATTTTGAAGAAGAAAAAGTCAAACGCGCATTTCCTGGTACTCACTTTTTATCGAAAAATATGGACTTTAACAATGGTAATTCGCTAAGGATGACGGAACAGGAAGATGTTTCGTCTTCCTACTTTACGATCGAGGAAACTTGGAGCCGTTAAATATGTTATTTTGGTCACGCTTCACTATTTTTACCGGACTTTGATGCTTTCGTTTTGGAGGCTGCCTAAAGAAACCCAAGACAATTCTCAGGTATGCTTTAGATGAGTGTCTATAAATGTGGGAATAAACGAGGAACGGGAAAATTTGGAGCTATACCAGACGAAGAAAAATGCCGCAGAAAACAACTACTAAATTAAAGTTTTTGTCACCGTAAAAACCTGTTCTTCGTTTCTGAATTATGTTAGTTCAAGGAGTCTTGATATTGCTTTAAAAGTATCTTCTAGTGAACAAAGAAGGGTTGTTCTATTAATGGAAAGTGTTCAAATTTCTCCTTGCGGCTTTTTTTGCGAACGCGAGGAGAGTGGATGTTAGCAAATTTCGGGTTGAAAATACGGCCATTTTGAGACACCGACCTGGAAAACTGATAATCTTACTTTCCTCGAAAATAAAAGGCTTTTGCGAGAACAACTTACATCAGACTACTTATCTACCTAAAAGCTATTTATGGACAAAAAATGAAGGACATCGATTTTTAAACTATTGCCTCTCGATGGTCGATATTTCCTGGCCGTCGCTCTTAATATATTTATTGTATTTATGCCTTAGTAACCATCCCTTCCCAGCTGACTCCCTGGGGGACTGAGTGTTACAGGATTTAAATAGAGAACATATCGTGTAGTATCTATCGTAGTCCATGTAGTGGGCCTCGAACAGTGACAGACGTCTATCATGTACAAAAGTTACTTGGTCATTTTTCATCGAACAAATTTCTCAAATACTAATTAAACATTTATCCCCCTTATGATCGTAGGTATCATGTCAGCCACTATTCAAGCCTTCTTCACTAGGACATAGCTGTATATTGTGTATTGTGTCAGTAATGATAGATTTACCTTAGCAGTTTAGATAAGGTGTTGGATCCACTATTTGTCCACTCTTGTAAAGCTCCACGTGAATGTGATTTGTCATACCCGGAGGTGAGAATTGAGCGGCCATGTTTGTCATGGAGCCAATCCGTCCTCGTGCGGAAACGGAGACACCATTGCGGATATCTTTTGTCACGTAAAACATCTTTACTGCGTAACCTAAATAGGAAACGGTATTCAAAGGTAATTACTTGGAATATTACCGGTGAGAAAATATGGGCTTTAAAGTTTGGTGAGTTATCCGCGTTTTGTTTTCTTGATATGTTGTCTGATTTGTACTCGGAGCGAATTCGAGTTTTCGTTATTCGTTCAGTCGGGAGTTACGATTACCGTTTGAATCAAGAACTAACTAATCACGCGAGCATGATTACGACAGGACCGGACTTTACTTAGTTTACTACCATAGGTCATTCGAAAATATTTACCGGTCCAATCTCCAGTTCCCACCATGTAAATACCAGTGTCATGCGGCCTTCCATTTCCATAAGGTCTGCTTTCTCTAATCACTTTAGCAGAAAAAGGTGCATAAACAGAGGAACCAGCATTACATATGACGTCAATGCCATTGTGAGTACGGCTTCCTCTATAATAAAACAAATTTAGAGAGTTTAAGGAGGCTCGTACCTAAAACACTAACAAAGTACTATCTATCCCCTCTCGGGGCAATTGAACCAAACCATATTTTTGCGTGTGTTTTTGTCGGAAACTCTACATTAGTGCTTTCCATGCTCCTCTTCCGTATCGATCCGATCCTCTTATGCTGTTGGAGGTATGCCTAGAGCAAATCTGTGCAAAGCAGAGTCCTGCAAAAATAACAAAACCAATAAGACAAAAGAGCATAATCATATTCAGTATTATTTTCGTCACATGATATGACCATGATGGACGGACTGGCTTAGCACTTGATATTTCCTTATTGGCCCACCTTGACAAGTGTTTCCCGTAGGGCTAAATGTAAAGCTCTGAGATGGGACAAAGTCAATACATGTACGATTCGAGTCTGCGTCGTCCAAAGATCACCGAATTCTCGTTTCATTTGGCTAAAAAATCGATCACGATAAATATTTTATTACTGGGGGTTAAATGCTGTGGAGACTCAAAGGCTGGTCTATTTTACGAATATTGTATTCCTTTTGTTTTTCTTTTTAACAGAAATTGACCTCTGATGCAGTTTTAGCATTTCCTATGACCACTCGGCAGAGTTATAGCTATTATTGAGGCCTAACAACCATTTAATGAAGGTTTTAGTTCTATTTGTTTTCTCCGAAAGGCCTGGATCTAAATAATAAATAAAATAAATGTTTCGTTGGTAGACTGTGCGTGAATAAATGCCTGCTAAGTTTTGTCACGCTGGGTCCAGAGTAAAGCAATCTTGACATGGCCTCGCCTCGACCGAAATCGAATAATTCGTCTTTGCAAACGGTTTATTCCGACGAGTAAAAGTATGATTAGGCTGGTGTCTTTACAAAGTTTGCTAAACCTTGATTTCCTTAAGGGGTTTAAGGCCTGGGTCAAAAGTGTGTTCGGAGCATATGAATGATTGGCAATATCTCTCCTTAGGAGACCTAGAACAGAATGAATTTCTCCCCAAAGTAAATCTTGAGGCTTTCTTCTGCCTTAACGTTTTATTATGGTCACGTGACCTGTCACATAACCCAAATCTGAAAATGAAGAGAATTGTCGAATTGGCGGCGAATTTATACTTTGTTTGGATAAACAAATTGGCATTTCTGAAACGGGATAAAGATACCTAACTTTCTACGTCTGGAATCAATGTACGCAAAGTTTGAAATTAAAGTTTTAAATAATTTAAGATTAATTTTTGGGCATTTAAAATGATGTTTTTCCTCATATTTATTTATTTGTTTATTTTTATTGAAGCGCAATGGACGGTCATCCCAAACGTGAAGTGTTAGCACTATTTAATATGGATTGGAATTTTTTTTTTTCTGGATTTATTTTCTTAAACCGGCCACCAACTGGTCAATAGTTTACAATTTTTAGCAAAATGGTCAGGTGACATATCACGTGTATTATTAGTACAATCTTTATACTTTATAATGATAAGGACGATGAGTTCTTTATGTGTGCGAAATTTTGATTTAGCGCTATCATCTATGCCGAAGTTATAGCCAATAATTCATTTTCCACAGCTAAACCCCTCAGTTCCAGGCCTTAAACTACTAGAGTACGTCCTGGCCACCGATACTTGCCATTAAAATTACAGTTTAGATGAGATGATTTCACCTGGACAGTAGATATAATCTTTGGGGATTTCGCCGCTTTATTGCTATTAAGTCCATGTCGCAGGGAATTTAACCCGAGCGATGAATATGCTAATGAAATAATTAGATGCATCTAAGCTGTATTAGTTAAGAGGATACAACTACCTGTGTTCTTGTGTCTTTATGAGTCGTTTTTGAAGGGATTTGAATCCGACCAGTGACGGTTAACATGCATGCTGGTATCTAATGAATAACGGTTGTTTGCCTGGGGCTTCGTAAATAGGACACCTGAATTATTTATTTATTTATTCATTCATTTATTTTCGTCTTCGCGTACACCCGACTTTCATCCAGAAATTTTATAATAACAAGCCTCGCTTCACGTGACTTCAAACGACTTCAAATTTATACAGTGATTGGATAATAGCTTGTTTTGTTTCGTGGATCAAAATATTTTCTAAAGTGGAAATTCTCAGTGCTGGTACATCAGGTACGCTCTCGTGCAGCCGAAACATTAAAGGCCTTCAGGGATCGTTAGTTAAATTTTCAAGTGCATCTAAATATTTCGGGAAAAATAATACTGAAG
The DNA here is from genome assembly GCF_958299795.1 of Porites lutea. NCBI lineage: Eukaryota > Metazoa > Cnidaria > Anthozoa > Scleractinia > Poritidae > Porites > Porites lutea. The sequence goes on along the minus strand of NC_133201.1, from coordinate 31,732,706 downwards.
CCCCAGGATGACCGAACAGAAACAAATTTTATAGCGCCTCTTAGAATGCATTTCTGGCGATATAAATGTACTCTGTATAAACTATAAGTGTTTTTAATACATTTAGGAGGAAACTGTCGTTGGGTGCCCCTGACACTAGGGAAAACTCGGTACACGTGGTTCGCTCGCGGTACTTCTGGAAGGGTCTCAATGGGGTTAACCGATAGGCGTAAAATGGCCCAAAATTTAGTCGATAGTCGTTAAAATTGAAAAATTTTAACCGTCAGCCGTAAATAGCAAAAAAAGAGTTAACCGTAAAAAAATTTTGCTCCTTAGATTTGATAATTCCAGGAACGTGCTAAACTCACTTATAACGGTTATGTTTCTTATTTCGCGGCTACTTTGGCTCTTTACGTTCCCGTTTCTGCTAGTTTTGCTTTTCATGAAGATTCTGTTCAAATAAACTGTTATGTCTTTTATTAGGAATGGTCATTTTCATGGCTCACAAAAAATTTAAGTTGACTGGCAATAGCTTAACCTTTTGTTTCTATTTTAAACAAAGAGTTCATGTCAGTTGAAGAGAATGAGAATCCTGCGTCAAAGATCTTCAAAGCCGTGCACTCCTCAGCTTGGCTCCGACACTTGTAAATGTGAGTCACAGAAATGTTCGAGTCTCAATATGTATGCTTGTTCTTTTTTTAGTTCATGTTGTACAATCTGTTCTTCAGTTGGGTAAAGACCCTAGTAAAAAGAGAAGAGGGTAGCAAATACAAAGCAACGCGAAGAACCAATCATTAGTCCCTGAAGAAAAAGGAAATCACGCTAAGATACAAAAGATGACAAACGTTTTGATTTCATAGTTAACATTTCTGTGCTTAAAATGATAAGAGTATGACTTATAAAATATCAAAAATTTTCAGGAGAATAACTTATTTCATCCCGAGATGATCCTAAGACATTTATTTTGCTTTCAAGATACAAAACAAAAATACAGCTTTATTAATATTTAACTCTTTGAAACAAAGAACTCCATTTTTAACTTTATAGCTAACCGTAACTGAAAACAAATTAACCGATAGCCGTAAAAGAGCCAAAATTTAGCCGATAACCGTAAATGCCACCACCCCATTGAGACCTGTCTCATGAGCATTATTTTTGAAGTTGCAAACAGAAGAGATAAACTTTGAAAAACTGTTAGGCTGAACAGTTTTCAAAAACCCTAATTTCAATCCGTTTCAATCTTCTTCTGTTTTGCCCATCCGTGACATCTCTTGTATCTGTTAGGTCATTTTAACCTTCCTTTAATGTTTTAAGCAGTTATTTTTATCCATTTTGTAATTAACTAATTTGACTGAATTTCGTGACACAGCTCCTTTAAGTATGAAATATTATTTAACATCGCTTACGTGAAGGAAGGGGATTTGGTGGGCGTGGACGTGACGTTATTGGGCGTGGGCGAGGGACAGGGATCGGAGCCGGGCGTGGGCGAGGCTGTGGGCGAGGACGAGGTGCAGGAGGAGCAGGACGAGGTCGGCACCTTCTCCACCAGGAACATCGGCGTGCAGGTCGCTGTGTTGGTGCAGGGCGTGGTTGTGGAGGGTTTGGGAGCGGGCGCGGGCGAGGGCGTGGTACAGGGGCAGGTGTTCGACGTCGTCCCCACCAGGAACTTCCAGAAGTGCGTCTTCTTTGGGAACTCGGTTTGGAACGAGTCCGACGCCCCCATAGCCATGGGCTTGGATCCTCGTAATCTTAAAATAAATAAATAAACAAACAAACAAAATAAAGGAATAGAAAAGAAAATCACGTGGTTTAAGGTCATCCTCTGGGCTCCTTTGTAAGTAAGCTAGTTTTAGACTGGCTTAAACTGACTCTGAATGATAAGAAAACAAGCGATAACTGAACATTAGGTCAAAGGGTAACCCCCCCCCCCCCCCCCCCCCCACCTCCAAGAAGAAAAAAAGGAACAATTAAAAAAACAAGCAAAACACCGGTAAAGTTTAAAAAAAATGTAAATGGATTATTTAAGAATTAATGAATGAGGCTGAGTATCTTATGAAGAATTATGGAGATCTTGGAGGGTGTTATCCTCCTGAGCCTACGGCCTCGACGGATAACACCCTCCTCGATATGATACGAAAGCCGAATTCAATAATTGTTTTATTATTCATTCAAAATAATTCGTAGTTTAAAAACATGGCCGAAACATTCTTACCTCCATCGATTCATCGATATTAAGTTCATATTCGATAGTGCACGTCGTAGGGTTGTTGAGCTCCGCAAATATTCTCCAAATAGCAGATGTCGCCCTTCGAGTTGTCTCCTTGCTGTTCTTGCCATGTTTTTAGCTATTTTTTTGCTTAGTTCTTACTCTTGAAACGAGTGAAATGTCCGCCATTTTTCAAGTTCATAAGCAAAACAACTCAACCTCGTCCCCAGGTCTTCTCGGTTAACGGTGCATGAACCTGTAAGAACGCTGCATTCTTCCAAATTGGGTCATAAGTAACTGATTATGGTGAATTGAACGTGTGCTTTTAGCCAATCAGAATCGGGAAAATATTTGGAAAGAATAATAAAATAAATTAATGTACATCCAGGACGTAATTTCGTAATATCATTATTCCTAAAAAATCATCCACTAAATTATTTTGTCAATTATCCCTTAATAGTGTTCACCAAATATGTGGATAGTAATTTTGGCACCTTCTGATTGGCTCCCGTAACTCGGAAAATCCTTGGATGTTCACTGTTTTGCATGTGAATTGGGGACTGGATTCAAAATGGTTTCTCCTTTCGCGACAGTTTTGAAAGGTTAGTTTGCGAAAGCAATGATAGCAGAATCTATATTTGCGATACAAACCTCCGTTGTCAAAGTCCTCTTCGTTCTCCTCTGTAACAAAAAAGAAAATAATTTATACCCTGTTTGACACAATTTGACGTGCTACGTAATTTAAGTGAGGGAAATTTGCTGTTAATTATGGGGTTTTTTTTATGACTATAATAGATACCTTCTTGATCCATGTCATTTTCATCGTCTTCTGCACATACAAAATATGAAACAGAAAAAATAAGCCGGCCTTTTACCTTCTATATAAGTCATTTGTCATGTAAAAAAAGTAAAGTAACGGTTATTTTCATTACGCTGTTTTTTTTTTCACTTTGCCTCATACAGACCTTCTAGATCTTTATCCAAGTCATCTTCGCTGTCTGCTGCAAGCACGAATTTTAAATTAAAATCAATAAGTCGTGGAGTGTCTCAAAACCACTTATATGAATGGTTTTTATCATCATCATCATCATCATCACCATCATTATTATTATTATTATTATTATTATTATTATTATTATTATTATTATTATTATTATTACTTCTACTATACTACTACTACTACTAAAGCGCCTAAATACTTTATAAGATTGCCTGGAAGCTATTTAAGATCAAATATTGAGTAGCACCCACAAAACACGAAATAAACACTGAATAAACATGTTTTAAGGTCGTGCACATAAATAAACAACCACCCTCGACATGATAATCAAGAATGTTAATACTTTCTTCTCTCAAGTCTTCGTATTTCCCTCAAAGTACAAAACAAAACACTTGAGTAATTACACATTGGTAAACTAAAATTCCTAATAACGCCTTACTCAATTGTCAAGCTCCATATACACTGTATCAAGGTGGACAGAATAATACCTTTCCCTAGCTCCTCATCGTCACTCGTTGCAAATATAAATATAATAAGAACAATAATTATAATGATGATGATAATGATGATATGGACGGAAACGAAAAACCGCTTTTTTTCTCTTTAAATCTGCTTTGGTTGTTATTTCCTTCTACTGAGATAGACATATTCACTGTTATATCTTTATCTACACGCGCAGTTCAAAATATGATTAATTTCATTTATTTTAAGTCATTTTATTTCCACCATCGGGTTTTTAAGACATAAACTCAAAATTGGTCTGCTCTCTAGTTTGCTCAATTAGCAAAATAGACAGAGCACTGCGTCAGGTCAATGAGAAATGTAAGGGTTCAATACTCGGTTATCAAATCTAGTTCCATAATCACTTATGATAACGATGATGATGATGGTATTTAAATGCACTAAGGTAGCAAAATTCAACTGAACATTGTCAAATATAGACTAAGCTAGTGTTGCACTGTCCGGCTCGTCACCACCAGAAAAAAAAAAAAAGAAACAAAGAAACAAAACAACAACAAAAAAAAAACACCAAAGAACCCTCTCCCGTTAAATCCCGTCCTCTGAGTAAAGTTCTCGAGATATATTCACTTCCTTTGGATTGTTATACTTGAAAAACAATCATGACTTTAAAATGAAAAAGAATACGGACTCTAGAATACGGAATTAGCATTGGTGACCTATTCTAATGCATGGCATAAGCATTAAAATAAATCATTATCGGTAAAGTATCAAATTTTCATTCATAGATTTTGCAGAGCATCACTTGAAAATCGAAATTAGCATTTAATGTTTCCATCACTCCCGGGTAAAATATACCATATCGCTTTCTTTTTTTTTCTTTTTTTTTTTTCTTTTTTTTTTTTAATGAACTTACATATCCTTCAATATACAGATATAACTACTCTGGCGAAGATATTCTGTTGAACAACAATGTACTTACCCCCTGTTCCTATATCCTCCTTAGAAGAAGCTTTAAGAAAATGTAAACAGAACATACATACACAGTTAAACGAGCAGAAGAGGTGATAAAATTATCTAGATAAAAGTTTCTGCAACATTAAAAAAGAAACTTTGCAATCATCATTTCACTGTTGACGTCTACTGCTTATATCGAAATTGAAAGCTCAATATGTGTAGATTCGACCCTGCTCTTCTCTTCAATTATTTTACATTTTCGATCGTCACTTTAATTTACCTTCATAACAGAAGCTAACAGCTAACGAAATCAGTGCAATCAACCACAGCTTTGTATTCATAATAACGTTAAGGGCAGTTTCTTAAAGATTTTCGTATTTATTCCCCTTTTATCCATTTCAGAAATTATATATATTTAGATGACAAGACCTAAGGTCAAGTATAACTGCAGGTTTAATTTAGTTCTCCTTCGTGAACTCATGCTGTCGTCAAGACGATGTTAAGTTATTTTCCAGCTGATCGCGGATTAAAAAAAAAAGCAGATTCCTTGAAGCTCATAATAGAGGGGGTAAACTTTTGTTCACACTTACGGGATCCTTTTTCATGCTTATTATAACTTGATCAAAATATTAAACAATAATATTAACTTAATAAAACAAAAGAAACCCTCTTCCGAAATCTGAAATGAAGCTTAAACGAGCCCACGAAGCATGATTCCTCTAAATAGCGTTGGTTTTTAATTCACATGTTCAATATTTTTCTATCGAATCCTCAGTAATGCTAAATATACTTTGCATTTTTTTTCTTTTTCTTTGGAAATTATTTTTTGAATTCTTCTTCTTCTTCTTCTTCTTTTTTTTTTTTTACTTTTCCTTTTTTCTATGTATCTGCTAGCCATGTCAATAGTAAAGTCAAGTAACATCGCTGAGGCGCGTTGGCCAACCGTTCTTAAAGTAAACCCAGGCAACGCCTTGTGAGCAAATAGGGGACATATTCTTTAAAGAAAAAGATATTCGATCCAAGCTATGGTGAATAACAATGACGTGATCAGAGAATACATACAATATAATATTCTGGAACCTGTATTGCGGGAGCTTCGCTAAGATCAATACACCTTTTTCGATGCAATTTAATATAATTAAGAAACGAGAAAGCAGTTTTCATTCTACACCAGCATTTCCATAGTTATACATGAGATAGGATTTTTTCCCGGCTTTTTGTTCTATTTCTTTGGGAAAACATTTCTTTTTCCACTGTAGAGAAAGGATGACTTCCGCTAAGAGATGCCTCTATCGTTGAAAATAGCACTGATTTACCAAGCAATTATACCTGTAATAAAAGAACAATACTTATTTACTTGGATTTTCAGTCGTGTTCGACAGAAACACGGAAGGATGCCGTACAGCTAACAACAGAGTTACCTAGTAAGCCAAGTCCTTAAATATTTAATTATAAATTATATAATATGTGCTCTTTTTCAATGTTTTTGTAATACTCGTATTGGGTCAGAAAACATTGTAACTAAGGAACCATCACAATATCAACTTTCGACTCTTACCATACCTCCATGTCAGAAGGTAATAGCTGAAAAAGTAAAAAAAAAAAATAAAACAAAACAAAACAAAACAAAAACGGAAAGAAAGATGAACTAATAAAGCTTCCTGTATTTCTATTTTTACTTAAATACAATAGCGTTGTCGCGTAGTCCTAAACAAATGATTGACTTATTTTCTGTGAAGTACATATACGTGATATTATGAGTAGGCAAAATTTGGTTTGACACTTGCGGTATCTTTTTCTCGTGTTAATTTTACTGTGTCAAATCGTGAAAATAATAGCATTTGGAGTGTTGGGTTGTAATTTTCATGCCAATATATTTTAATTGGAATCTCAGTAAATAAGGAAGCTCCTCGATATTCTCTTTAATTTGCTTTCTACTTTTTTTTTCTTTTTTGTGCTGATCAGGTAAAAATTGTTCAATATCATAGAAACTACACTCCACGTTTGGAGTGTCAAACGTGATAATGTATACCTGGAGTATGTAATTATTATTGTAAAGAATGTCCAGTCAATACAAAGACAGTTTAAGACAATTAAAAATGTATTTTTTCCCTAAACACCTGTTGTCAAGTGTATTAGCTGCTTATGGTTCATAACCAAACAAGAAAGTTAACTACGTTAAAGTCAAGCAGTTTTATAACACGGCAACTCTTGCATTCATCATCAGCTTAGAGTTTCCCAGTAGCGTCACATATCTCATTACATCAACTTTGTCGTTCGCAGATTATTCTGATGTGGCGGTGGGTATTGCCTTTCGAAAGTAAAATATTCCCAAAGCAATCCATGGCGAGTACCACTGACATGATCACATGTAAAATCTAATATTTTGTCAGCATTGTGGAAGCATAGCAAAAATCAAAGCATAATTACCGACGCAAAGAGTAAGGAAATACATTTCAACTGGAATCGACCTAAACATGGGTTTAAGGAAACTATACCCAATTTGTAGGTAGAAGGTTTTACGCCTGCTTTTACTGGATAAGGAGATTCCATTTAAGAAATGGGTTAACTATGAATGTTTCTAGTTTATCGCTAAAGGCTCATGGAGGAGTTACCACACACACACACACACACACAAAAAAAAAAATAATAAAATAAAATAAAATAATAATAATACAAATGTTAAAATAAATAAATTAATTAAATGGGTAATACATTTGTACATAATTTCTACCTTGAAAAATATATCAACACAAAATAAAAATAAAATTGACCTTAAAAGGGTATACCTTCTCAAATGTGAACAAGCAGTTTGTAGTTGCCGAAAGAGAGCCTTCAGAATAATTTACATTTTTTGAGTTATATCGGCTGCGTACTTTTAGTTAGCACTCAAGCTCAAGCAAAATATAAATACGCACGAAGTCCCGCAGGATATTAACCGATAGATCAAATATTAGCCCACAACAAGGCTTACTTCAACCATTGCAGCCATAATTAGAAACAAGGAAGACTACAACAGTGATTTTACTTTCTGTTACGCAGAGAAAAAAGCGAGTCTTTTCGTTTCGGTAAATTCTGGTTAAGCTGGCAGGCAGTAGTTTGATCAAATGAAAAATTTGCCCTCTTTGTGGGTAGAACGAAAAAAGAGGGAAGCCTTAAGATAAACCCAAATTAACCTTGATGTTAATTTTAAGATGTGTAGTTGAACAACAATTGGGGGAATACTAAAGCCTCTTTTTCTTTGTGTAGCGTTTTATAAATGCCCTTAAAAGAAAGTAAAAGAAACAAATACTATTCAAACTTCAGTATGACCTTCACACTGATGAACAACATTAATGAGTATTGCCAATATTAATGATACCGTGGCAACCGTCCTTTAACAGCCATTTAGCAAATATCCAAATTGAATTGTTACCGTATACTTACTTAAGCATTTTTTCATCATTTTTAACATCTCATTTATAATTTATAGTGGAATACATCTGATTTATAAAAATTGGCTGATCGAAGGTGGCGGTCCGATCCAGCTCCGTTTTTTTTTTTAACGAAGGACGTGATCATGACTTCTCTGTTATTTTTGTCAAAGATTATCTTCATAAATTTATGAAGCACTTTCTATTAAATTCCCTTTTTTTATTTTCTTTTTTCTTCACATTAAAGCATTATGAAGTTACATTACGTCAGATCAGATTGTAACCACATTTTCAGGTAAAAATTAAAAATACTTTTGTTGACCTTAGCTGGCCTTATCATGAGCAGCTTTTAACTTATAGAGGCGGGCCTCAGAAGTAAGCACAGCCCCATTAAGCCCCAAACAACCCTGGAGCTGGTACAATATATTTAACAGGAAAGAACGGTGCAGCCATTTTTTTGGGAAAAAAAAATGGAAAATATCTATTTTTTAATCTTACACAGCAACGTGCAAGCGGCTGTTACGGAAAAATACAAATAATAAGAAAACTTAAGAACTTTGCTGGTTATAGACTCAGAAAGCACTTAGTGGAGTCACTGGTGCTATCAAAACTTGACTATTGTGACACTGTCTATTACCGTTTGCCGGAATTTCAACTAAAACGTTTACAACGTGTCCAGCTAGTAGCTGCTAGTTTTGTCCTGAATAGTTATGTAAATGACATTAACGATATTGTTAAGACAGGGTGGTTACCAGTAAGACAGCGAAGAGATTTCCACGTTCTCAAACCCGTTCGCCGGGCTTTGTACTCCCCTAGATTGCCGTCTTACGTACCACTAGATACAGTTAAACATCTCCGATATTTGCGGTCAGGAGCAGCAACAAGATTAACTATACCAATGGAGAGGGGCACTTTTCAAGACTCTGCTGCCAAGTTATGTCCTTCCGGAAAATATTAGAAACTGTAGCGACTTCAAAGTATATTGTAGGGAAGTTAATGCCTATCTATTAAATAACATTTGTAAATAGTTTGTAAAGTGTATATAAGGTTTTATTAATTTTTAGAACATTTTTATTTTTTTATACAATATCCTTTTATAGTCCGATATTTTTTTATACTGCTGATTTTAATTCAATTTGTTTTTGTAGTAATTATTATAGTTTTTCTGTTTTATATATATTGTAGTTTTTAACAGGTGAAGAGCCACTAGGTGGATACACTGTTAATAAACCATTACTATTATTATTATTATTATTATTATTATTATAATTATTATTATTATTATTATTATTATTATTAGTAATTCAGAAACACCACAAGAATGATTAATAATAAGACTAAAAAAAATCGAGAAGAGTAGCGACGTTCAATGGAGACAAGGTCGTTTGACATGCTACACTGAAAAAGAACAAATTCAACGTTAGTGTCATAGATGTTCACCCGGGCGAATATTGGGTCAAGGTAATTTCTGGAGGTTGAAATGGACGTTATAGACTCCCCTTGAGAAGAGCCGTTTAAGGAAAAGGATCGTCTCTTCTTCCCGGAAAAAAAAAATATAAACAAACTCAAACACAAAAAACAAACAAATTATTAAATATGACTGCAGTGACAATTTTCACTTAGGGCTTGCCTTCATTCTTACCATGCAGTTGGTCTCATCTTTAAGCTCAGACCCTAAGCTTACTTTCCATGGGGTGTGAACAGACCTCCATAACAAACTCTACGGGCGAAATGGGTGCTGCGAAAGTGTGATATCGTCAATAACGCTCTTTAGAAAATATTTGCTGATCATGTGTCTAGTTTACGTTTGTCATACTCAATTCCTTACGTATTTCCAGCTGATTTGCCAATGTCAGGATTCCTTGCACTGATATGCTCGGCTGCGGCACTCTGTCAGGTCGTGGGTGGATATGGCTTTGAATTCTCTACTTAGAGTTAGCTTAAGTGTCAAGCTTCATCGGTCATATAGGGCCTAAAAGCTATAGATTACCAAGTTGAAAATGTCTTGGTAATAGACTTTGCTTGAATACAAAGTTTTTTTTTTTTTTTTTTTGGCTTTTTTTTTGGGGGGGGGGGAGACTAAAGACTCCCTGTTCTCGCAGACGCCTTTTCGTAACAACTTGCGTACACTACACTACTAGGTAAGCAAAGAACGACGAAAAATGTTGTCCGCGCTAGTCTGGATGCCAATTGAAGCAAATTGTCACTCTTGTAGGGATAAGGATAAGTTTAATTTGTTCTCTTGTTTGTTGTTTTGGCTTTCTATGGACCTAGGCGAAGTAGAGGTCAATGTCAAGCAATCTTAATTGAACATGCTTCCTAAATAAATGATTTAATTTTGTTATGGTCAGGAGAAAATGGAAGAAATGGAGGAAACTGATAGATAGGTTAAATGCTATTTGTTGCAGCCACTTTTTAGATCAGTCTCTCCCAGTAACCCTTATCAGTTGCCGAGTCTTATACTTTGTGTTTAGTTGCGACCGAGCGTATATTGACCTTGATTAAATTAGTCACAGAGACTGTGCTGCTTTCAATATATTCATTTCTTATTCATTTTATCTTATTAATGTGCCACACAATAAATTACAATGAGTAGAATAAAAAACACAATAAATAGGTAAATAGAATTAGTATACAGCTGGGAAGGAGTGACTGCGGTGAGACCAGTGTCATTTGGTTTACTTATCTTCCAAAGCATACATTCTGCCTTGTTAACTGATGATGGGAACGTTAACTCATGATCAGGAAAACTGCTCTAAACGGGTACCAGCAGCGGCCTCGCTGCAGCACGGAAATTGGAAGAAATGAACCTGTTTTATAAAAAGGGATAGTTATACCTTTATAATCCAACATAAGTGATCTGATATCAGAATTAAATCCGAACGGACAAGAAAGTCCAAAGTTTTAACTCGTTTAAGCCAGACTCGACAGAGAGAAAGAGAGATGCATGGCAACTTGTCTAAAGACAAGATCAACTTGCGTTTGGAACTGAATTTCCACTACTTGTTGTACTTTTTTTCTTGGTGAGAAACTTTAAGATCCCAACAACAGTCCCCATGCCGGGTAGTTAGCAAGAAAACCATAGCCCAAGCCGTCAAACTTATAAAATATTTTGCTTCGTCGAGCGGAGTCTATGTAAGCTTACTATTCTTTACTCAGTTCAAGGTAAATGATGTGATATGTTCACTTTGGCGGAGGCACTATCTTTTCCATTTCCTTTTTGCGCCGTACAAAACAATGGAGAATAAAGCCAGGCTGCTCTCAAAATAGCCTATGCACCAAAGAAAGAAAAAAAAAATTCGGATAAGGGGCGTCTGTAATCGACCGTTGCTAATCGTGTCTGAAGGCCACGTGGTTTTTTCCCGAAATGTGTGGAAAATAATTTGATTGGCTGTAACACGTAGATCACTACATCATCTAAATGAAGTATTTTGAATGGCTTTAGAGCCTGTAGTCAAAACATAGCAGACAATCAGAAAATAATCACATCCGCGGACAACACCACGCGTATATTGCTATTCAGATCCAGGGATTTCGGAGAAAAGAAAAGAAACAAAAATCTTTATTGAAAGGTTGCTTAGCCATACTAAAAAGGTTAAGGCTTCAAAGAGGACAAAGAAAAACCGGCGGGTAAACAGTCACAAACACCTACAGAAACATAAAACCAAAATAAATAATAACTCAATATGCGTGAGACATGCTAGCTTTATTTATGTATGTTTGTATGTAAATCTTTATTTAAACACGGGAAATCATCAGTTAAGCTTAAGTTAAAACTAAAACTAATTACAACTGCTTTACATGGCCTATAAATGTAAGGATAAAAAAATATAACTTGTTCAGTCAAAGTTTATAGCGGAGCTTCACGCGCGGCGCGAAGCACCGCACTTGGGCGGCGCCCCATAGATAAAGAAATGTGGTAATCTACCAGTCCGACAAAATTTGGTAATCACGTGACCGTACACCGAGCGAGCGAGGGAGCGAGCGACCGTCCATCTACACCACAGGCATACCAGGTCTTCCATACCACAATGGCTAGTCGAATCCTCCTCTGAGAAGAACTAGCAAACCGAACTCTAGCGATGAAGTGTAAGAGAGAGTCTAGTCCACTCTGGAATAAGCTACCAGTGTTTTCTGGGTATGTCAGATTTCCCGGAGAGCTGTTGCTTTCGTCCAAAGCGGATAAATATTAGTAAAAACGATAAAAACCATAAGAGTAGCGAAAAGCGTGGTAGCCATACTGGCGCCTAAGGCTAAGTGCAAACGGGCACAACAACTCCCAACAATGTTGCGTCCGCTTGCACGGGGCGAAAAGTTTCATTGACCGGTTTCAAACTTTGCGCTACAACAGGCAACAACATCCAACAACATGCAACAGGGTGTGCAAACGGACGCAACATGTAACATCCAACAATGTTGGGAGTTGTCGGTGAACAATGTTGCGTCCGTTTGCACGCGGCCTAATAATGCTTCGACGCAATGCCACTCCTATCATATTCATTGCATTTAATATTATTATCACAAAACAAAACATCCTAAAGAGATAAAAACAAACTAAACCAAAGATATGCATAAAAATGGACTTGAAGACAAAGCAGTTTTAGCCTCGGTCTGATGCAATAAAGCACCGGCGAAGCCTGTTCCACTCATTTACGTCTCGGTAATACAAATTGTCGTCGATGTGAACTGGGTCTACTTTTTTGAAGTCTCCACCCCATCGAAGTCTCGGATCAGCTCGAATTCTGGAGATGAAACACGTGACACCGGCGAGCGACTTGTTTGGGTTCAACAGACAACTGCTACTGCAGTATCCATTTCGATCTTGCAGATTCATATCAATCGCATGACCGACCAGATGGTTACTATTTTTCGCCTGTACAACTTTAGTCCTGAATGAACTCGTGACAAAAACCTAGAAAACAAAGAGTGTTTTATCAACGGTCTATTGTGCACAGCTTTCAGTGTTAATTTTCATTAATTCTAAATGTTGGTTTGTTTGTGTGCGAGCGCAATCTTAAATACGTGCTGCCTATATTTACTTATTTTACTGAAGTGTGCATTTAGTTCGTTATTTAAGAGAGGATGTCCGCAAAAATCATCTCTTATTCTCAAGACGATGTTCTTCATTTCAGCCTTACTTGACCTATAGTGCTCAAATAAAACAAACAAACAAACAAACAAACAAATCAATATGCTCGCTCCCTAGATTGTCGAAAGACTGAGACCCCAGCTTGAACCTGCATTATGCTGAATACATTTTTTATACGCTCTTGAATAGGAAAATTCAAACTGCTATAGAAAGCAATATTCATGATATCGGGGCATCAGTAATTCAATTACCTGGACATACATGTATATTTTTGCCCAATACGCTTACCTTTTCTCTGATAAGTTTATCTTCCCCATGGTTGTAATATTTAATTTCTAGTGTCTTTTAAAATGCTTTTGGTTTGAAGTTGAGATCATGTCGGAAAATGACATTGCTATCTTTCTTGTCGCAAAAAAAAACATGGTGTATGTATTCTTTCTTTTTTTCTAACATCTGATTAGAGCAACTTATCCTTCCAGCTAGATGCGATCCATTCAAACAACTTACTGAAGAGAGCAATATAGTAAATGGTCAGTACGATTGCCTAGGCTAAACGTAAAAACTGTCTGAGAATTGACCGATGTCGCACCGGACCTCCTAAATATCAAGTCAAGGTGAAATTTTTACTCGGGTGCTCCGTGAATATTACGTTCCAAGTAATTCAGTTCAAATGTTGCCCAAAGTTTTAAAAGCCTATTTTGACAGCGTAAATATTCCTTTTTAATGTGGACTGTCTTTTTCGCTCTGTTTAAAATCATATATCGGATGTAATTTTAGGCCTTTGAAATTTCAAGGACAAAATTCTGCTCGGGTAAAGTCGTCAATATTTCGTTAAATAATACATGATTTACTCAAAATTACATAAAGTAATCTAACTGCAATCGTTTCAAGAACATGACAATTAATTAGGTGTATTAAAACCCTTACAACACAGTAAGAAGCCTTCTGGATTGGGTTAAAATAGATTGACATCAAGTCTTTTCGTAGCCCGGTCTTGGTATTCGCTTTGTCGCCAAAATATTTATCGAATGAAAGTTGAATTTATATTGTCAGTAATAGAATACACAGGGTAGTCTCGTTGGTCTATATTTGAAGACATCCGCTCTAAACCCATTACATTGCCCTTTATTTGCTGTCCTATTCATACACCATGTCAGTAACTGTGCTCACATTGTCGACAAATGTTCTGAAAAGTTCTACAATTGGTAGAGCATGTTGCGGTTGTTTTTGTTGTTTTTTGTTTGTATGTTTGTCTTTTTTGTCAGTTGTTGTTCTTGTTTTTTTCTTCTTTTTTTGGAATCGGCCATGACGGATAAATAATACTACTAAATTGAAATTTCACTTTCACAGAGTTTCCCTACGTTTTCAGGGAATATATCTACAATCCAGTGACTGAGAAGAAAAACAACTTTGTTTTAAGGATAATTTATGTAGAAATGTATTTTAAGTTTCTCTGTCATAGGTAGCCAGAATCGTGGTTGAACTAACGTTATTAAAAACTTGCTGGCTCTATAATGACAATGATTTGATGACCTTCGCTTCGACGCAAGATTTTAAAAATCGTATATTTTCCTTAACTTAAAGCCTTACTAACCGTAACTGAGCATTCACCAGCGTATTGATCGATCCTTCTGATGAGATTGTAAAATCCCTCTTCTACACGAATGGTTTGGTCAAAACGTGGATTATTTGGTGTTGTAAAATGGACTCCATTAAACGTCTTTAAAATACAAGAGCCTTGACGGAAAAATGGAAAATATAATAAGTAGCTGTAAAAATAAGGGATGGCTGCTATAAAACATTGATAATAAAATAACGGTGATGTTAAAGACAATAATAGAGGTTGTTAGCATCGACAACGAGTACGAGTTCTAGAACGAGATCAGCGATTTTGCGTACTGCGCATCCGTTCTGCGCATCTCCACGTTTTCAAGTCGTCCTGTCAAGTTGCACTACGACGAGTTCTCACCAAAAACTCGAAGTGGGTAGAACGACTGGGAAAAGGTGGTTTTCAAAGGTAAATTCCGATCGTTTAATGCAGTTTCTTTTCGTTTCTAGCCTCTCTTTAAAATCTTGAACATTCCTTATATTATGTTTTATGTAAAATACTGCTTTTGAAGTCGAGGAAAAGCAACCGAACGCGATATTTCCTACACAGTTCTATAAACTCGAACTCGGTGTCATCGCTAACATAGAAAGCTGCGAAAACGGCTTCGAGTACGAGAACGGGTTGAAGTCGTTCTCGTACTTGTGGATTCGTGGATCAAAATATTTTCTAAAGTGGAAATTCCCAGTGCTGGTACACCAGGTACGCTCGGTGCAGCCGGAATATTAAAGGCCTTCAGGGACCGTTAGTTAAACTTTCAATTGCATCTAAATTTGGGGGGAAAATAATAGTGAAGCCCTAGGACGACCGAACAGAAACAAATTTTATAGCGCCTCTTAGAATGCATTTCTGGCGATATAAATGTACTCTGTATAAACTAAAAGTGTTTTTAATACATTTAGGAGGGAACCGTCGTTGGGACCCCCTCACACTCGGTAAACTCGGCACACGTGGTACGCTTGCGGTACGTCTGGCGGTAAAGCAGTTACAGCCGGTTGTCACCCGATCGGTACAGGGGGTACAGCATGGCTTTTTGTACACTGACATCAACACAACACAAAACACCTGTTCATATGATCGAAGACACGCGCAAAACATGGTAAACCGGAGTCAAGGGGACCATAAAATCCGTTAATTGAACATGAAACTATTAAGTAGAGTCATACTGATGGAAAATAGCAAGTAATGCATAGCTGGCAAAAAATCCGCCATCGAACTTAATCATAATATTCATCCGTATTACTTTTTACACATCTCCGTTACAGTTGAAGCTCCTTTTAAGTATGAAATGTTATTTTAAAAACATTGCTTACGTGAAGGAAGGGGATTTGGTGGGCGTGGACGTGACGTTATAGGGCGTGGGCGAGGGACAGGGATCGGAGCCGGGCGTGGGCGAGGCTGTGGGCGAGGACGAGGTGCAGGGGGAGCAGGACGAGGTCGGCACCTTCTCCACCAGGAACATCGGCGTGCAGGTCCCTGTGTTGGAGCAGGGCGTGGTTGTGGAGGGTTTGGGCGCGGACGCGGGCGAGGGCGTGGTACAGGGGGAGCAGGACGAGGTCGGCACCTTCTCCACCAGGAACATCGGCGTGCAGGTCGCTGTGTTGGTGCAGGGCGTGGTTGTGGAGGGTTTGGGCGCGGGCGCGGGCGAGGGCGTGGTACAGGGGCAGGTGTTCGACGTCGTCTCCACCAGGAACCGCTAGAAGTGCGTCGTCTTTGGGAACTCGGTTTGGAACGAGTCCGACGCCCCCATAGCCATGGGCTCGGATCCTCGTAATCTTAAAGTAAATAAATAGACAAACAAACATAAATTAAAGGAATAGGAAAAAAATCACGTGGTTTAAGGTCATCCTCTGGGCTCCTTAACGAGCAATAGTAAGCTAGCTTTAGACTGGCCTAAACTGACTCTGAATGATAAGAAAACAAGCGAACATTACGTCAAGGGTAACCTCCCCTACCCCCCCCCCCCACCCCCCCACCCCCCACAAAAAAGAAAAAAACAAACAAACGAACAATAAAACAAATAAATAAATAAAACAGCGGTAAAGTAAAAAAAATTGATTATTTAATAGTTAATGAATGAGGCTGAGTATCTTATGAGGAATTATGGAGATCTCGGAGGGTGTTATCCTCCTTACGCTACGGCCTCGTTGGATAACACCCTCCTCGATATGATACGAATGCCGAATTCAATAATTGTTTTATTATTCATTCAAGATAATTTCTAGTTTAAAAACATTGCTAAAACATGCTTACCTCCATCGATCCATCGATGTTAAGTTCATCCTCGATAGTGCACGTTTAGGGTTGTTGATCTTCGCAAATCATCCGTATTCTCCAAATAGCAGATCTCGCCCTTCGAGTTTTCTTCTTGCTTTTCTTGCGATGTTTTTAGCTATTTTTTCGCCTAGTTCTCAATCTTGAAACGAGTGAAATGTCCGCCATTTTTTTGTTTTCACAACCAAAGCAACTCAACCTCGTCCCCAGGTCTTCTCGGTTAACGACCATTCACTATTCACCTCCCCTTTGGGGATAGTTATATAATATCCCATAAATTAATTTATTATCCCTAAAACCTCTAAAAGGGCCTCACAGGCGGTAAAGCCGGTACAGCCTCTAGTCACTCGATCGCGTACCCCAATATAAGAAAATCAAAGACCCAAAAATGTAATGATAATTGACTAAAGCAAGAACAAAAATCTGGGAAATTTACATCTAAAACCCCATAGGTACATTAGATCCAGATTAATTATGTAAACCCCATCCTCTTTGTCCTATCCATCTTTTCTATTGTTAAGGTGAGAGAATGGAATTAAAAGAATATAATGTTTAGGCGGCTAACTTGCACCAGAGCTAGGACCAGTTCATGGATGTAAAGTTAGTTTCTGAAAGCAATGATAGCAGAATCTAAGTTTGCGATACAAACCTTCGCTGTCAAAGTCCTCTTCGTTCTCCTCTGTAACTAAAAAGAAAATAATTGATACCCTCTTTAACACAATTTGACGTGCTACGTAATATAAGTGAGGGAGATTTGCTGTTAATTATAGTATTTTTTTTTAAATTTTTTTTATGACTATAATAGTTACCTTCTTGATCCATGTCACTTTCATCGTCCTCTGCACATACAAAAAATGAAACAGAAAAAAATAAGCCGGCCTTTTACCTTCTATATAAGTAATTTGTCATGTAAATAAAGTACAGTAACGGTTATTTTTATTACGCTATTTTTTTTTTTTCACTTTGTCTCATACAGACCTTCTAGATCTTTATCCGAGTCATCTTCGCTGTCTGCTGCAAGCACAAAATTTAAAATAAAAGCAATAAGTCGTTATTATTATTATTATTATTATTATTGTTGTTGTTATTTCTAAAGTGACTAAATACTTTATCAGATTGCCTGGAACCTATTTAAGATCAGATATTGAGTAGCACCCGCAAAACAGGAAATGGACACTGAATAAACATGTTTTAAGGCCGTGCACAAAAAATAAACAACCAGCCTCGACATGATAATCAAGAATTTTAATACTTTCTTCTCTCAAGTCTTCGTATTTTCCTCAAAGTACAAAACAAAACACTTGAGTAACTACACACTGGTAAACTAAAATTCCTAATTACGTCTTGCTCAATTGTCAAGCTCCATATACACTGAATCAAGGTGGACAGAATAATACCTTTCCCTAGCTCCTCTTCGTCACTCGTTGCAACTATAAATATAATAAGAACAATAATTAAATAATTAATTAAAATGATGATGATGATGATGATGATGATGATGATGATGATATTGACGGAAATGAAAAACCGTTTTTCTTTTCTTTCTTTTTTTTTCTTTTAATCTGCTTTGGTTGTTATTTCCTTCTACTGAGATCGACATATTCACGGTCATATCCTAATCTACACACGCAGTTCACAATATGATTAATTTCATATATTTTAAGTCATTTTATTTCCACCATCGGGTTTTCAAGTTATAATCTCAAAGTTGGTATGCTCTCCAGTTTGCTCAATAAGCAAAATAGATAGAGCACTGCGTCAGGTCAATGAGAAATGTGAGGGTTCGATACTCGGTTATCAAATCCATTTCCATAACCACTTATGATAACGATGATGATGATGCTATTGAAATGCACTAAGGTAGCAAAATTAAACTGAACATAGACTAAGCTAGTGTTTCACTGTCCGGCTCGTCACCACCCGAAAAAGCGCCAAAGAACCCTCTCCCGTTAAATCCCGTCCTCTGAATAAAGTTCTCGAGATATATTGACTTCCTTTGGATTGTTATGCTTGAAAAACAATCATGACTTTAAAATGAAAAACAAAACGGTCTCTAGATTACGGAATTAGCATGGGTGACCTATCGTAATGCATGGCATAAGCATTAAAATAAATCATTGTTGGATATCAAATTTTTGTTCACAGTTTTGCAGAGCATCACTTGAAAATCGAAATTAGCATTTAATGTTTCCATCACTCCCGGGTACAATATACGATATCGCTTTCTTTCTTTCTTTTTTTTAATTTTTTTAATGAACTTACATATCCTTCAATATACAGATATAACTACTCTGGCTAAGATATTCTGTTGAACAACACTGCACTTACCCCCTGTTGCTGTATCCTCCTTAGAAGAAGCTTAAAAAATTGTAAACAGAACATACATACACAATTAAACGAGCAGAAGAGGTGATAAAATTATCTAGATAAAAGTTTCTGCAACATTCAAAAAGAAACTTCGCAATCATCATTTCACTGTTGACGTCTACTGCTTATATCGAAATTAAATCTCTTCAATTATTTTAAAGTTTCGATCGTCACTTTAATTTACCTTCATAACAGAAGCTAACAGCTAACGAAATCAGTGCAATCAACCACAGCTTTGTACTCATCATAACGTTAAGGGCAGTTTCTTAAAGATTTTCGTATTTATTCCCCTTTTATCCATTTCAGAAATTATATATATTTAGATGACAAAACCTAAGGTCAAATATAACTGCAGGTTTTATTTAGTTTTCCTTCGTGAACTCGTGCTGTCGTCAAGAGGATGTTAACTTTTGTTCACACTTGCGGGATCCTTTCTCATGCTAATTATAACTTGATCAAAATATTAAACAATAATATCAGCTTAATAGAACAAAAGAAACCCTCTTCCGAAATCTGAAATGAACCTTAAACGAGACCACGAAGCATAATTCCTCTAAATAGCGTTGGTTTTTAATTCACATTTTCAATATTTTTCTATCGAATCCTCAGTAATGCTAAATAAACTTTGCTTTTTTTTCTTTTCTTTGGAATTTTGCTTTTTTAATTCTTCGTCGTCTTCTTCTCGTTGTTCTTCTTCTTTTCTTCTTGTTCTTCTTCTCCTTCTTTTTTTTTTTTTTTTTTTTTTTTTTTCAAAGGAATATCGTTGGCCAACCGTTCGCAGAGAAAGGTTGACTTCAGTAAAGAGATGGCTTTATCGTTGAAAATAGCACTGATTTAGCAAGCAATTGTACCTGTAATAAAAGAACAATACTTATTTAATTGGATTTTCAGTCGCCTTCGACAGAAACACGGAAGGATGAAGGAAAGCTAACAAAAGAGTTACCTAGGAAGCCAAGTCCTTAAATACTTAATTACAAATGCTGTCTTTAACTTTCAAAACCTAATCTGGCAAGCACCATTTTATCTGACGATATGTGCTCTTTTTCAATGTTTTTGTCATACTCGTATTGGGTCAGAAAACATTGTAACTAAGGAACCATCACAATGCCATGCCATGTCAGAAGGTAGTGGCAAAAAAAAAAAAAAAAAAAAAAAAAACAGAAAGAAAGATGAACTAAAGCTTCCTGTATTTCTATTTTTCCTCAAAACCATAGCGTTGTCGCGTAGTCCTCAACAAATGATTGACTTATTTTCTGTGAAGTACATATACGTGATATTATGACTAGACAAAATTCGGTTTGACACTTGCGGTATCTTTTTCTCGTGTTAATTTTACTGTGTCAAATCGTGAAAATAATAGCATTTGGAGTGTTGGGTTGTAATTTTCATGCCAATATATTTTAATTGGAATCTCAGTAAATAAGGAAGCTCCTCGATATTTGCTATAGTTTGCTTTCTACTTTTTTTGTTCTTTTTTGTGCTGATCAGGTAAAAATTGTTCAATATCATGGAAACTACACTACGCGTTTGCAATTTCAAACGTTGTGATATATACCTGGAGTATGTAATTATTATTGTAAAGAATGTCCAGTCAATACAAAGACAGTTTCAGACAATTAAAAATGTATTTTTTCCCTAAACATCTGTTGTCAAGTGTATTAGCTGCTTATGGTTTATAACCAAACAAGAAAGTTAACTACGTTAAAGTCAAGCAGTTTTATAACACGGCAACTCTTGCATTCATCATCAGCTTAGAGTTACCGAGTAGCGTTACATATCTCATTACATCAACTTTGTCGTTGGTAGATTATTCTGATGTAGTGGTGGGTATTGCCTTTCGAAAGTAAAATATTCCCAAAGCAATCCATTGCGAGTACCACGGACACGATCACATGTAAAATGTAATATTTTGCCAGCATTGTGGAAGCATAGCAAAAATCAAAGTATAATTACCGACACAAAGAGGAAGAAAATACATCTCAACTGGAATCGACATAAACATGGGTTTAAGGAAACTATACCCAATTTGTAGGTAGAATGTTTTACGCCTGCTTTTACTGGAAAAGGAGATTCCATTTAAGAAATGGGTTAACTACTAATGTTTCTACTTTATCGCTGAAGGCTCATGGCGGAGTTACCACAGACAAAATAATAATAATAATAATAATAATAATAAAATAAAAGTGTTAAAATTAATTAATTAATTAAATGAGTAATACATTTGTACATAATTTCTACCTTGAAAAATATATCAACACAAAATAAAAATAAAATTGACCTTAAAAGGGTATACCTTCTCAAATATGAACAAGCAGTTTGTAGTTGCCGAAAGAGAGCCTTCAGAATAATTTACATTTTTTGAGTTATATCGGTTGCGTACTTTTAGTTGGCACTCAAGCTCAAGCAAAATATAAATACACCCGAAGTCCCGCAGTATATTAGCTGAAAGATCAAATATTAGCCCACAAGATGGCTTACTTCAACCATTGTAGCCATAATTAGAAACAAGGAAGACTACAAACAGTGATTTTACTTTCTCTTACGCAGAGAAAAAAACGAGTCTTTTCGTTTCGGTAAATTCTGCTTAAGCTGGCAGGCAGTAGTATGATCAAATGAAATACATGTACAGTTACAGCGTTGATAAAAAAAATGGGACTTGTAAATTTGCCCTCTTTGTGGGTAGAACGAAAAAAGAGGGAAGCCTTAAGATAAACCCAAATTAACCTTGATGTTAATTTTATGATGTGTAATTGAACAACAATTGTACTTAAGCCTCTTTTGCTTTGTGTAGCGTTTTAAAAATACCCTTAAAAGAAGGTAAAAAAAACAACAACAACAACAACAACAAATACTATTCAAACTACAGTATGACCGCCAAACCTCAGGCAAAATGCAGTATTTCACAATTTTTCAAGACAAATTGCACTCATTCAATATTGAGAACCGTACGAAGCACGCGTGGGCTTTTAGCAAAACCGTTCAAAAAAATTGTCAAAATCACCTATAAGGCCAGCTGGTTCTCACTTTTGACAAGCACCAAATTTTCAGTGAACATTAAAAGAGTTACGCTTCAACATAATAAAGAATTTATTGTGTTTATTTTTTGTTGTATTTAATGGTTTTATAACGATGAGTAATCTTAAAAAGCGTTTGATACGCGCGGCATTTTGAGTGCTCCTGCAAGCGATGTTTATGAACGACTGAAAACAAACGGCAAAGCGATTAAAATTGCAAGAGACTACTAACAATCAATAAAAGAGATGTAATTCGGTGAAACATTTACAGAGACAACAATTTTCATTCACGAAGATAAGTATTAAAGCGTCTCTAAAAATCCTAAGTCTTTACGCTTATAAAGCCTAGAGCTTTTAGCCGGCTTCCTGGTGTTTACTATTTTCAAAGATGAACTCGAGGCAAGAAAATCGCTCAAAAGCTTTCTTTCTACAGCCAAGATTATGACTAAATACTCTTCGGAACGAAATGCTAATAGCGCGGGGCCATAGTGACATAAACACAACACTTTCTGTCATCATGTCATTATTTTGTTGCCGTTCTCTTTGCCTTTGTATTTCTCTTTCGCGCTGCCTTTGTCTGTTTATTCAATCTCTGTCTCGATCGTTCTGCTTGCCGGCGTTTTTCACTATAATTTTCTCTCCTTCCTCTCGCCCTGACTCTTTCTACTTGCCGACTTTTTTCGCTAAAATTTTGTCTTCTTCTTCTAATTCTAAAGCGCTCTCTTTGGCGATCGTCTTCGCTTATTCTACGCGTGTTAACTCGTGCTCTCTGCTTAAAACCTGTCGTCTACACGCTAAAATCTCTTCTGTTGTTTGTTGACATAATAGCTTTCGTAAGTTGTAAAAAAAAAGTTATAGTTAAGGCTCTGTCGAAAAATCTTTTTGCTAAGTTGCTTTGAAATTCTCTTTTCAAAACCAGCTGCGCAATATAATTGCGCGACGTTGCGCCATGCGATTTCCCGCCAAATAATCTCTACTTTCTCCTACTCCAATAGTCCATGCAGACTACTTTCCACTACCCGGAAAGTCCGTACGGACGGACGTACGCTGACGTCATAACCAAAATTTCTTGGATGGATAGTTACCAAATTATTTTAGTTATGGCGTTCCGCTATTAAATTCCCTTTTACTTTTATGGCTTTTTTTTCACATTATAGCATTATGAAGTTACATCACGTCAGATCAGATTGTAACGACATGTTCAGGTAAAAATGCAAAGTACTTTTGTGTACCTTAGCTGACTTTATCATGAGCACCTTTTAACTTATAGAGGCGGGCATCAGAAATAACCACAGTCCCATTAAGCCCCAAAAATCCCTGGAGCTGGTGCAATATATTTAACCGGAAAGAACGGCACAGCCATTTTATCGGGGAAAAAGGAAAATATCTACTTTTTAAATCGTACACAGAAGTAATTCTAAAAACACCACAAAAATGATTAACAGCGGAGCTCCACGCGCGCAAAGCGCGTGCGAGCTGAGCCCCATAGCTAAGTAAATCTACCCATGCGAGAAAATTTGGTAATCACGTGACCGTACACCGCCCACCAACCCGCTGCCCGCCCGTCCGTCTGTACCACCGGGAAACTAATGTTTAATCTCAAACTTTCTAGCTAGTTTGGGACCACAGGAAAGCTGGTATTGCACACACATTGCACATCAATGTTGTGAATAATTAACAGCTGTCAAAACAGGGTATCCGCTGACCAGTATCACCTGACCGTATCGCGGGCCCAGGTATCGACCCATCAATGTCGAGTATTTTTTTTAGCTATCTGCTGACAAGTTACTAGTTTTCAAATGATCGCAGGCTCAAGTTTATTTTTTTCTTTTTAATTCATAATAAATATGTTGTGTTTATGTGCCCCACCATTAAAATTTTGATTTCAAACTGATCTCAGACTCGAAAATTCAGCCAGCTATTATAGGCATAGCCTGAGATCATGCCCTCTCCCTATTTTCCCTCTATGTCTCCCACGGGAACAGTTTTTTTTTTCCTCTCGACTCGTCCGCCCTTGAAAAAATGGGCAGTAGAAGCGGGCAGTGGCACGGGCAGTGGCAGCCATGGACAGCTGTTTCGCCCCTATTGGGGTTTATCAGCATGGCATAGCCGTTGGGTCAATGAACGGGAAAAAGCCCCATGTATCAAAGACCCTGATGATGAGCTGATGAGCCCGGATGATTTAGCCCTTGCTTTAAGTTTGTCTTCTTGAAAAAATAAATAAATA
Source organism: Porites lutea (assembly GCF_958299795.1). NCBI lineage: Eukaryota > Metazoa > Cnidaria > Anthozoa > Scleractinia > Poritidae > Porites > Porites lutea. The sequence continues at coordinate 31,708,115 of NC_133201.1, read as the reverse complement.
AATAAATAGAACAAAAAAGAAAAGATGTTTGTAGTTTATAAGAAATAAAGCAGGAAAATACAAAAGCCACAAAAGGACCTTAAAAAATCGTTTAAATTTATTCAATTCATTTAAAGTTGTAAAACCTCGCCACAATATGCTATAGAGATGTATGGCTATTTAAACCAACTAAAATTAACAGTTACAATAATATTCCAGTCTTGATAATGGCAATGGCAGGGTTGTTAGGCAGTCAACGAACTTCCGAGCAGATAGGCTGCAAGAAGTCACGGAGCCGGTCATACGTTGCTGGGTCACGATTATTCAGGTTGTCGTCAATGTGTCCAGGATCATTGAAATCTGCACCCCAACGAAGGCTTGGATCGTTACGGATCTTGGCGATAAAGCACCTAGGTCCCGAAGGTAACCTTGCTTCGTTTCCCAAACAAGCATTATTGCAGAATCCCCCAGGCCAACTTAAATTCACATCGATAGCACGGCCAACCATATGGTTACTTCTTCTCGCCTGTATTGCACGTTTCCTGAAGGAGCTGATGATAAACAACTATGGCAAAAAAATGAAACATAAGATAAATTATTTAATAAATAAGTAAAAAAATATATAGAATATAGGTGAGAGAAAAATAAGATGGTAACGAGTTTAACCAATGAAGTCTTTGATGGGAATAAAGAATTTACAATTAACCCAGTAGTTAAAAAAAAACAACAACAAAAACAAAACAAAACAAGGATAGGACTAGAAATTGAAAAACAAATTTACAAACACAGCAAAGCAAAATGTAACCATAATGAAAAAAAAAAATCCTCACTGCCTGAAGGCCAACCAATTTTGAGCTTACAGGCGATTGAAGAAGGGTACGTATAAACTCGCGATCGGGAGTTATGATAGGCTTGATCTCTTGTAAGTTAAGCACTCTAAGTGCTGGACCACTTTGCCTAATACTGATGATGGGAACGTTAAGTCATTTCCCGGCGAAAAAATGCTTTATAATTAAACGGGTTCAACAGCAGTCCCGCAGCAGCACGGAAGTTGAAAGAAATGAAAATGTTCTCTAAAGACCCATTTTAACGGATCTTATATCAGTTACCCGACATCAGAATTAAATCCGCCAGGACAAGTCTGAAGTCTTACCTCGTTAATTCAGATTCAAAAGCATTATATCGAAAAGTTGCATCGATCTAAAAATACTGGATAAAGCCGTGCTGGCACTGGAATTGCTTTAAAAATGACCTTATAACTGATATCCCGTGAAGCTAGTACGTTTCTATTCAGGAAAGGTTTTGTGTTAATGTATAAACGAATCGACTGCTAGCCTACAAACCTTTACTCCACATTCACCAGCATAGCGATTTATGTTCACTGCGTGTTGTCTGAATCCATTCTCAATGCGAACAAACGGGTCCCATCCGTTGGGGTCAAAATTGCTTCCTTTGTAGTCAAATAGAGGGCAAGTGCTAGTTCTCCGCGCGCCTGAAAAAAAAAAATATATATATATATATATATATACATAAAATAATAACAATAATAATAATAAGAGGAGAATGTCAAAACAGAGAGGGCTCTTTTCTGGCTAAGGCCGTTTAAGTCAAACTTTTTGTTTTATCATTATTTTTTTTGTTTGGTGTTGTTGTTTTTTTTATTGTTCATTTGTTTGGTTTTTATTCTACAATTTTTGTTCTGTTCTCTGTGGGAAAGTGACGTTTTGTCTGTTTTTCATTCTACTCATTTTTGTTTGTTTCGTTTTTGTGTGGGAGTGACGTGTTTGTTTTTTTTTTGTTTTTTGTTTTTTTGTTTTTGTTTTGTTGTTGTTTTTTTTTAATCAAAAATTTCACGCAATATTCTAAAATCGAGGACAGAAGTTCGACTCTGGGACAAATTTTACTGGCCCAACCACTTGCCTACCCTACGTAACATAATAGAACAGTGTATCCACAGTTTTTTTCCTGAATTTCAACATTGCAGATGGTGGAGGGGCGGAAACTGCGAGGCATTTGTACAACGGTAGCACTGTTTTTATAAAAGATTTATCAAGTTTCTAATCTGGGAGAATCGAAATGAAAATTGTGCATATTTAGTATGATTTCAAAAGAAAAACACAAAGGGTGGTGATAAACATTGTTAGAACAAGAGTACACATACATAGTTTTTTTTTTTCTTTACAAATGGTAAAACCATGTACACTGATAATTGACTAAATCATGAAAGTCTCAAAATATTTCCAAAAAAATAAACAATAAGTTTTCATTCAGGCAACTCTTGAAGTCCTTTGAGGTAGATTTCAGCATAAGGTTAGGGTTCAGTGAGTTCCAAATTCAAATTTAACGGTTCTTAAAGAGACTGAGGTTCTTTGTCTTGTGGCAGTTTTATACAGAGGAATATGTAACATTTGGGAATTCCTCGTGGTACGCGTAGTGATGCTAGCTCTTTGAATATATTTAGAAAATAATGAATCATATCTCCTTGTGTTGCTAACGATCCGTGCCACGGAATTTGTTCACAACTTGAATCCAATTCAGGTTGCGTTCAAAGGTGTTGCTCCAAACATTACAACAGTAATATAGCTTGCTGAAACTTAAAGCATTAATTATGGTGGTGAAGTGTTCTTGACGAAAGCGTGTTGAACGCGGTTGATTTGCCCTAGCCGCGCCATGCAGCTGGACACCGCCGAAGCATTTATTATACTTTCATTCTCCCTAACAGAGAGGAAAGATGTGAAGTCATGTTACCATGGTAACGAAATTTCTGGATCACAAAAATAGGGAGTTTAAGCAACGACGCTGGCAACGGCAAAGTGAACTGGAAAAAGGCAATGGCTTTATATCGGCAAAACAACAACTCTTTACGTTCATCGCGCTTTTATTCATTTTTCCTAATATTAAGCACCCGTAGTAGGTGAGCACAACGCAAAAATGCTATTTTTCTTTTTCTAAACTTAGATACGGTCCTTTCTGATTTAACCCAAGAAAAGTTTTGCCAACATTTGACAAATTAAACGAAACTGAATGAAATCGATGGCTGTTTGAAACAGTGCGAATTCACTTTATAAGTGCTGTTTTCAGTTTTTTGTCATCCAGTGATTTTGCTACCATGGCAATGCGACGTAACGACGTCTCCACTCTATTACGTATGATAGTTTGTTGTACCCGCAACTCAGACAACCTCTAACACTCCTCTCAGACAATCAGAGCGCGCGCACTATCTTATTGTATAAAGTTAAAATAGTAAACTAAAAAGGTAAAAGCGAAGTAGAAATTCCATATGTCTGCACTCCAAAAGGATTTTCAACTATAGATGTACTCACTTTTGTTTCCCCGTCTCCGACCACGCCCAGTGCTTCTTCGTCCACCTCTAGATCTTCGCCTTCCGCCTTTTCGGTTACGTGAAGGTCGTCTACGTCGCCTAGGTCGTCCAATTCGTTTTCTTGACCTTCGACCACGTCTTCCGCGTCCTCTTCCTCGCCTACGACGCCTTCCGCGTTGACGTCTACGTTTTCGTCTTCCACCAGATCTTCTAGATCTTCTGCGTTTGATTCGTCGAGGATCTTTGTAATTTATTTAATTACAAATTTAAAGAAAATATAGCTTTCTTACTTTTTTTTTTGTTTGAGTAAAGTTTCTTATACTTTGCATTTACATTTACTGCAAATTTCATTCTATCCAAATTCAAAATATCATACACTTTTTAATGAGACCAAATGAATTAAATACCTCTCTTTGAATTTCAACCGAAGTTTATATAGTTATCAGCTTGTGATATATACAAGTTGATGGACACTGGGGGTTATGCAGGAATTCCTCAGCTTCGATTTAATTTAACGAGATAGAGTTCAAAGAGTTGAAAAAAGAACTTTGACTATAGATATCCAGGGGAAATGTCGTGAATGGTAGAGATACCTTTGGATAGTCTCTTACCTTACGAAAGTACTAGTGAGAGTTCTAAGCTAGTCAAAAAGTACATAATATAAAGCACAGTCTCATCGAGTGTTCAAAAACGGCCTGACTGCCGGGTGAAGACAAAAGGGCCGCTATCGAAACGTCGCAATCAATTAAAAAGTGCCTGCGTACGAAGACAAACAATAAACAAGACTATCAAACACATAGCGCGATAATAAATATAATAACTGTGAGAGTCACTATTTGTCAAGTCTGCTGCAGAACTCGTTTTCTCATACCTTCGTCGTCTGAGAAGTTTTCAAGAATTTCTAAAACCAAAAGTAAATAAAACAAAATTGAAATTAGAACATATAAAATAGCATATGGTGTGCGTATTATTTATTCAATTATTTGTTGCTTTTCTTTCTCACAAAATTCAAGTTAAACAGCAATGTTACCTCCTACATCGTTAGCTTCCTCAGGTTCACCTTGGTAGATAAATAAAACAATCAAAAATTTTAAAGGAACAGATTTTTCTAGGCAGTTTAAAAGAAACGAACATTTTTTTTCTTTGAATCTCCGTTAAATAATAACTGGAAAAAATAGGAATTATACCAGATATGTAAATTCTAAATTGTTAGAAATCAATTACTTAATTAACTGCTTTAGTATTCTTTACCATTTTCTTCCGAATCACTCAACAGTCCTTTTTCTTGGTCGTCAGTCTCATAATCTAAAAACAGGTAAACAAATAAAGAATAATCTCGACTCCGACGCATCTAAACAAGCAGAAACTATACATTCGGTTACTATACATTGCCTCTGAATTACACATCTTTATTTAACAATTAATGAATGAAGCTGAGTACCTTATGGAGAATTATGGAGATCGAAGAGGTGTTATACGGTCTCAACGGATAACACCCTAAGAGATCTCCACAATTCTTCATATGATACGAAAGCCGAATTCAATAATTGTCTTAATATTCATTCAAAATAATTCCCAGTTTAAAAAAAAAAAAAAACTAAAACATGCTTACCTCCATCGATGTTAAGTTCACCGGCGATAGTGCACGTTTAGGGTTGTTCAGCTCCGCAAATATTCTCCAAATAGCAGACGTCACCCTTCGAGTTGTGTTCTTGCTGTTCTTGCCATGTTTTTAGCTATAATTTCGCCTAGTTCCCACTCTTGAAACGAGTGAAATGTCCGCCATTTTTTTTGTTTTCACAACCAAACCAACTCAACCTTGTCCCCAGGTCTTCTCGGTTAACGGTGCATTAACCTGCAAGAACGCTGCATTTTTGACGTCATTTATTCGTTAAACAAAAAATTCTTGCAAATTTGGTCCTCAGTAACTGGTTATAGGGAATTATGCGTGCGCTTTTAGCCATAAGAATCGGGAAATATTTTGAATGAAAAATAATCAGTCTTATGATACGATGCATTCTCGGCTTGCACTGTCACGCAATGAAAAATAAAAATGCAAACCATTCAATACAGAAGGACTAGAATCTGGGAAATGAAAAAAGATAAATATACAAAAACCCTTGCCAAGAATCAGGTCTGCGAAGTATTTCAAATGCGAGATATTAGAAAAACGGTTTACCTAAATTTATAAAGCTTTGTATGGAAACGCTATGTTGGTGTCCCTTTCGGGAACACCAATATGGCCGCCGGATACCAGCAGAAACATCTGTTTTCGAGTTTTCCTACTAATGCGTGAATTCTTCGCTTGAGGAACTCATAAAGATTACAGTAATATTTATCCTGAGACAAGGAATGTTTAGATTGCAAAATGTCCCAAAATCGGTAATGTTTTTAACCCACATAAGAGCTTTCCCGGCCGCCAGCTAAATGCCGCGTCACGCAAAAGCCTGGAAATTCAAGCGTCCTCTCTCGCAAAACGAAGAACCTTTTCGAACCAAAACTTTGTTTATGTAAAGGTGTTTAGGTACTGTAATACCTCGTGAAAGTAGAAACTCAAAAGAATCGATAGTTTCTTAGTTTGATTTTTGGTGACGTCACGTGCAACCCAAGAATATGATGTAACTTTAAACTGCACAAGACCATGGAAGATCTGCAGTCTCCTACTGTTAATGAATTACTAGCAAAATAAGAAAAATATAATTTGGGACATCAAAAACCGAATGTGTTATCGCATTTGAAATGATTATAGGGATACAATAATTCATAACACTTCTAGATTCCAGCATTTGCAAAGAAACTTATAAACTGTCCAATTTAGCTTTTGGCTGTAATTTACCTGTTGTGTCGGATTTGTATTCAACCCCCCCCCCCCCCCCCCCCCATCCCCCATGCAATTCTATTGTAAGCAATGACGAGGAGGTCCAGATTAGTTTTCGAATTATGGCAAAAACTAAAAAAATCTAATAGGCCCACGCAGCATATCGACGACACCTGTATCTAACGAAGACCAGCTAGTACACGTTGTCGAAATTTGAAGGTCCAGAAAAAGGCTGTCGAAAGACCACGATAAACAAGCATGACGCGTATACCAAGACTATTATAATTTATTGCGCCTTGTTAATTAAATAACGACGAGAGTGACTACTTTCATTGTCTGCTGCAATATTTTTTATCAAGTACCTTCCTCCTCTGGACCGTCTTCGAGAATCTCTGACCATAAAAATTAAAAACAAAAAGAAAAGATATTGAAATTAAAACAAAAAAAAAATTGACAGCAATTGGACTGAATATTTAATTTTTTTCTCATAAAATGATAGTAAAACAGCATTCAGTTACCTTCTTCATCTTTAACTTCCTTAACTTCGCCTAAAAAGACAATCGGAGCAATCAATAAGTAGCAAGAAACAAAAGGCATTGACAGACGATGTTACAAAAATTAACGGGGAACGAGGACAGTGGCACGTGCGCATCGAACAGGAAACATGAAAAACTGACTTGAGCAATCCTACTGAAATGAACACACCAGCACGTGTTTTGACCCTGGGTGATCATTTGTAGTTGTAGTTCAATTGTTTTTACCATTTTCTTCCAAATCGTCTAACAGTCCTTTTGCTTCGTCATCAGTTTCATAATCTAACAAGATAAAAAAGAACTCATTAAATAGAATTACAAATAAATAAACAAATAAATAAAATACTGCGACGCATTTAAGTGAACAGAAATCAATTCAAGGGAAATATTTTGAATGAATAATAATCAGTCTTAAGATAAGATGCACATGATGTAACTTTAAACTGCACAAGACCATGAAAGATCTGCAGCCTCCTTCGTTCTATTAATGAATTACTGACAAAAGAAGAAAACGACAATTTGGGACATCAAAAAGCGAATGTGTTATCGCATTTGAAATGATTATAGGGATACAATAATTTATAACACTTCTAGATTCCAGCATTTGCAAAGAGTCTCATAAAGTGTCCCATTTTGCCTTTGGCTGTAATTTACCCGTTATGTCGGATAACCCCCCCCCCCCCCCCCCCCCACCACCACCACCCCCCAATCTCCCATGCAATTCTGTTGTAAGCAATGACGAGGAGGTCCAGATAAATTTTCGAATTATGGCAAAAAAACTAATACGCCCACACAGTATATCGACGACACCTGTATCTAGCGAAGACCAGCTAGCAGCACGTTGTCGAAATATAATGGTCAACAAAAAGGCTGTCGAAAGACAACGATAAACAAGCATGTAACGCGTATACCAAGATTATCATAATTTAATTATGCCTTGTTAATAACAACGAGAGTGACTACTTTCAGTGTCTGCTGCAATATTTTTTTTTTTTATCTAGTACCTTCCTCCTCCGGACCGTCTTCGAGAATCTCTAACCATAAAAATTAGAAACAAAAATAAAAGATGTTAAAATTAAAACAAAAAAAAAATGACAGCAATTGGATTGAATATTTAATTGTTTTTTTCTCATAAAATAATAGTAAAACAGCATTCAGTTACCTTCTTCATCTTTAACTTCCTTAACTTCGCCTAAAAAGACAATCGGAGCAATCAATAAGTAGTAAGAAACAAAAGGCATTGACAGACGATGTTACAAAAATTAACGGGGAACGAGGACAGTGACACGTGCACATCCAACAGGAAACATGAAAAATTGACTTGAACCCTAGCCCTATCAATAACTTCAGTTCCCATTCTCTCTCATATTCCCGTTCCTAGTGCTCGTTCCCCACTGCCCATTTCTCGATTTAGTGGCATCTAGCCGGCAACGACAGAAAATATCCAATGCAAAACATAGTATTTCTCCGCTAACAATATGGATGAGTATTAGTATTAAGCAGGTTATGATGAGGTATACAAATTGAAGAATACTTGTTAATTAAAGGGTAAAAACGGGATTGAAGTACTGAATCAATTGAAAGCTGATTAGGACTGAAGATTGAAGATTTAACATTGAAAACAGAGGAGGAGAAATGTTTGCCCTAAATCGAACAAAAACAGCGACCAGTCAAAAGTTACCTTGTATTCTATTTTTATCATAATTTAATTATTTAATTATTTATTTATTTATTTTATTATTATTATTTTTTTTTTTACACCAGTCCATACCAAGACACGGCTGTTACCGTTTCACACATGAGCTGGCGTAATGGTTGCAAATGATCAAATTTTTAATAGTTTGCAATAAAGTAAAAAACACTTGGTCGCATTGCAATTAGTTTAGCGTCACTCTAAAGCATTTTTTTCCTCTTGTGCGGTTATCAGCTGTGAAAATTTCTTTCAGTTAGATTGCCGTATTGCAATCGAAAGTAGACATTTAACTGATCAACATTGTTGTTGTTGTTGTTTTTACTGATTTTGTTTTAAATTTTTCCTTCTACACGTTTTAAAAAGAGAGTGCATTATCATTGAGCAATCCTACTGAAATAAACACACTAGCACGTGTTTTGACACCGGGTGTTCATAAAACATCCCTAAAAGTAATTGCAGTTTTAGTTCAATTGTTTTTACCATTTTCTTCTGAATCGTCTAACAGTCCTTTTGCTTCGTCATCAGTTCCATAATCTAACAAGATAAAAAAAGAACCCAATAAATATAAATACAAATAAATAAATAAAAAATACTGCGACACATTAAAGTGAACAGAAATCCATTCATTTATAGCTGAATCTTGCTTGTCTACTAATATGGTAGTCCTGGAATTTCCGTTCACTTGTGGATGGCGTAAGTCAAAACTGAAATAGACCATAAACGTCAGCAGTCTTCTACTAATTATCACCACTAACACCATGCTCATTGAAAAAAAGAAATAACATTTACTTTTATTGTTGAAAGAAGTGGAAAAACATGTATTTTCACCCAAAATTGGCTTGACCACCTGCTACGTTTGACGTCATATCTCGTAACCATAGCAACTGATCATCACTAAACTTGTCTCAAAATGTGTGCGAGGGATGAACAAACAGCTACTGAAAACGTCAGGTACTGATGTTTTATCCACTAAGAAAAAAAAAATCCGAAAAACCTCGTGAGGGAGGGAGGGGGGGTGGCAGATCTTCATTGTAGATGTTAATTTCTTCGCCGCCATAACAGGAGCCGTATAAGGCGAGCAAATCTTTCACGACACTCGGGCAACAGTAAACCAATAGGAAATTGCAGATGAGAAATCACTGATTGACAGGTTGATCAACTGTGGAAAATAGGACCGCCCACTAATGTAACGAATTTCTCCGCAAGAAGAAGAAGAAGAAGAAGAAGAAGAAGAAGAAGAAGAAGAAGAAGAAGAAGAAGAAGAAGAAGAAGAAGAAGAGGAAGAAGAAGAAGAAGAAGAAGAAGAAGAAGAAGAAGAAGAAGAAGAAGAAGAAGAAGAAGAAGAAGAAGAAGAAGAAGAAGAAGAAGAAGAAGAAGAAGAAGAAGAAGAAGAAGAAGGCATTGCGTGGAAACATAATAAAAGTAAATGTATTTTTACATTTGTGGTCAACTCGCCATGATTATATTATGCATGCCAAATAATGTTTAAGGTATCGTGCAGTGTACATTTTATAGGACTTTTACTTCGCTTACCTTGTACAATGACGGGTGACGCTGCATAAAGAATAAAGTAAACGCAAATTAACAAAACGTTTATTTAAAACCATAATCAAGACTAAGTTGCTGGACAGCGTAAACGTTTATCGTGTCTTGAAATTTTACTTAGCTCAGAGAAAAACGGTCATTATGTGTATTTTATTTTGTGTCATTATTTTTAATAACATTTTGCTGTACTTTTTCCAACCTTTTTCATAATTGAGTGACCTTTTAACTGTTTACTTCTCTTTGTTTTTGATACAGGCTACGAGTTTTGATGTCTAAAACTTAACTTCTCGCTAGAATAACTTGAAGATCAGTCTGGTGAGTCCGATTAGACGCTAATAACGTTTTCCCCTGCAATCACCTCAAAGTACACAGGATCAAATTTCGACGGAAAAAAAAAATCACTTACAATGTCTTTTGAATGGTTAACTTACCTTCATATTTTTCAACAGCTGTACCCAACAGTAAAACTGCTACAATCCAGATTTCCAAACCCATGGCTACAGCTTTAGGGCTGCTGCAGGGCACATTGAATAATCACAATCGTCACTCCCATTTATTCACTTTCTGGATCCATTACTATTGCATATCTGAAAGACAATACTTGTATGCCATACTATATTGCACTCGTCACTTAAATTGTTTCAAGGGGATAATCTGACTGAAAGGTTTAGTTGCTTTAATCAGATAAAAGAAAATGAATGAATACATTAAGCACATATGTCACTCTATACCTATAGTGTGCAGGAAAATGCAGCTGACGTAGAAGACAGCACAGCCATTTTCATTGCAATGACGAAGATCTCACAATACTGCTTTTTAACGAAAGTTAGATTTCTGGAAAAAGTCAAAGATTTTTGTCCAAAAATGTAAAGGTATAGTTAACGAGTCAGATATCATGAACAAATATTCCTTCTACTTTAACCCAACAACATTTTAATAAGAAGCCAATAAATTAGTGTTAAATGCATCTGGCAAACAAATATAAATTTCTACCCACAACAGCTTACTCTAATAGTTCATTAACCGTTCTTGATTTCGCAATTTCTCGCTAGCAACTGGCTATAAATATAAGACACGTAGGCGGCGTATTTGGGAAAGACATAAATAGTTGATGTTCTGAAAACCCAATATGATGAATATCTATTGCTTTGTTCAGCAGTTTATCAAAATCTCAATGTTGCTGCTGAATAATCTGAAGCTTCATACAGTTAATAGTACACACTATTAACACCTTTCATGAAGTAAATTATAATGACCAGTAAGAATTTCAGACTGAACGCTCTAAAGACTGGGGTCAAACTTTTTCCAAGATAAAGTTCACGAGCGATGTTGATATATTGTTCAATGTCTTAAGTGTTTATTAGAGCAACAGGTCAAGTAAGGTTACATGTGTTTCAGTCCTACCATATGTTGGAAACAAATTGGGATGGAGAAATTCTTGAGGAAAAGTGTCTTCTCTAATTTTAACACAGGTAAGCTATCTGATGTGATGCTCTTCATCTGATATTATTCTTACTCGACTATTCATCGTGACTTAAATTGGGGAGCTGTTTATTTAATTGTCACACTTAACACAAACGCGATTTGTACAAAAATAAACTCGTTAATCGCATTTTTTTCTTTTTTTCTTTTTTTTTTTTTTTTTATAACTGCACACACTGCAAAATGCTAATATATGCGCTCGAACTTAAACTGCCAGGGGCACTTGGTTTTAATTTTCTGGGTTGAGATGGAGGCGCTTTTTCGAAGGGTCGCTTATTAAGTTTTCAGTTGAAAATAATCCAGTCCCTCTTTGCGTTTGCTGTCTAGGAGTTTTCAAAAGAATCTTTCGAGCATATATTTTGTCACTTCAGATACAGCATAGCCTTCTGTATTTCTGTAGTTCTCGAAATTTCGCCGCTTATTTTCCCTCTCGGCTTTAAGGCAATAGGATTAACTTGTGTGGGAAATTTTCAAAGTTCCGGTTTTCGTCGGTCAAGTCTTGTTTATCCTTAAAAGCCATATCGTGGGTCATATTGTTCAACGAGCAATTGGTCAAGTGAGGGTATTCGTGTTCCTTTGACATAAGGGTAAACAACACTGAATTGGAGATGTTGACACATATAGCTCTCAACAGTCATTTTCTTACATCCATTTTTTTTTTTTTTTACACTCCTGATGAATTTTACCGTGTTTGAATAAAGAATTATTCTATTCTATTCTATTCCAATACATAGAGGATATTGCATGGTCGCGTGGAGATACGAAATTTCTCTTCGAGTGTTGAAAAATCTTTCACGAGTGAGCGCAGCGAGCGAGTGAAATATTTTTTCAACACGAGAAGAGAAATTTCGTATCTCTAAGCGACCATGTACTATTCTATTTATCATATAAACACCAATGAAATGCCAAACCATTTTACTTAAATATTTTTTTTGGTCTGAAGGGTGCGGTTTATTATGAAGCCATAGCAATGTATTTTGACATGTGAAGATTTCAAGTTTTCGCGCGAAAGCTCAGTTGGTATATATTTCATTGGTGTTTATAAAATAAATAAATAAATAAATAAATAAATATATAACAATTATTCACCGAAGTGGAGGTGGCTAGTCCTGGATATTTACCGAACTGCGAAGCAGTGAGGTAAATATCCAGGACTAGCCACCGACACTGAGGTGAATAATTGTTTTAGTATATACTAAAACAGTGAGATAATTGAGCACAAAAATGACGATTTTTAACTCAAATAGTGTTGCTAACGATTACAATTTTGGCGCGTAATGACCGGGCGGCGCGGCCGTCGCTTTTTCTTGCCGACAAATAAAACTTTTGAGGGCATTTGTTTAGCTCTTGAGGGGAAATTTCTTCAAAAGGAGTTGTGAATTCTTTTTGTATTTAAAATCATTCTATAAAAAAAGATTTTTAAATTTAGTTTTAAGCTTATTTATGAATAACTCAACTAAATAAAGTAAGCAAGACTTAAGCTTAATTTGCATTTGTAAACAAAAAACTTTTTCACCGGTTTTATCGATAAATTCGTGTCAAAAAGACAAAGCTTTACCTGTTAAAACTTCCAATCCGAACTTCGTCACCTTCTTCGTGTATTTCGGAAACAGCTTGCTTGATTAGTTGTGAAATTTCTTTGTTTGTTTACGGCAGCAAACCGGGAAGGCATTTTGCTTGCAACTCAAGCGAGTTTGGCGTCGGTCGCTCGGACGAACTGGAGGTGAATCAGTGAATAGTGCAGGATATTCACTGATTGAGTAGCCAATCAGAGCGCGCGAAAAACACTATCCACTGTTTTAGTATATACTAAATATATATATATATATATTTTTTTTTTTTTCCTGCAGATTTGACCCTACGGAAGTAATGGATATTTACGTTTTTTGGGATTATATGATGAAGGCTTCCAAATGTGGACCTTGAGCAGAATGAAGTCCTGAATATTGTGCAGGCTAATGAGTACCCAGAAGTACCCACATTTTGAAGGCTTTTTTATCGACCAAAAAGATGGCTAAAGTTTCGTATCTTTTATCACATTTCAACGCACTTTGGATAATATATGTGTAAAACCTGCCGAAGACCACAATCTGTTGGGCGCTTTCGAGAGCGCTTTATGCTGAAGCAATCGCTTAGCATTTTCAAAGTGGTTATTTTTAAATGGAATTTGACTATAGTTATTTTAATTAGAACAAGGAGCGTTGGATAATGGTGTGTTTCAGTGTGATAGAAACCCAAAGAAAGGTGCCACGCAGTACGCAAGCGGCACAACGTTCAACGAGTCTGCTCGGAATTTGAAACGTCAGCAACTATATTTATTCAAAAGTCTGGCCAAGAAATTTCCTTGAAGATTGTTTGAGTCAATACAGGGCAGATTGTGCTTCAGAGGGTTGTTTGTCGCATCGATAGGTTAAATTTTATTTTTAACTACCATTGTAAACTGAGCTCCTTTGAGCGCGATGCTGTAACCCTCCTGTAATAATTAGCTTTACAGCGTCGCAGCTTTTTAGTTGGAGCCACTTTCTAGATCAGTTATGGTTTCGATTTTCCTAGTAAACCTTATCAGTTGTCGAGTCTTATACTTTGTCTTTAGTTGCGACCGAGCGCACAAGTAGTTCTCGACAGATCAGTGAAACACATGCATGCAAACCCCTTCAAATTAACGTAGAAATTCTTCTTTAAAGCACAGTCAATATAGGCTAACTCGATATTCTCAAAAGAAGAAGCTGCTGAACTGAAACATGTTTGGAAACCATCCACCTCGAGCACTGCGATGTTCATTTCGCACGTGCTGTAGAATATTGATCATAATATGTCACGTACGCAGTGATAATACAACATGAAAAGAGGTGCATCATGGGATACTATTCGATCGTCGTCTGGGCTTCCATTAGTTGTTAGTTTTTCTTTTTTTAACAACTAGTAATAGTTGACACTGAAGCTGCTCCCGCTCTGTTTATTGTCGCTCAATAATATTCTCGCTCGTTGTGTAGCTCTACCGATTCATAAGGAAGATTTTCACACATATTCCATACAATAGGTGAGATAAATACAGGAAACGCAAGGTTCCATGCACAGTTTCAGATCGATTTACACAGCTTTGATCAAAACATTCTCAGTCTCTAGAACAGCTAATTCTAAACCATTAAAAAAAGGATTTAATTAGAAGTTGAAATTTTCGCTATTTCTCTTTCACTTTTTACATTCAGTTTTATTTGCCGGAAAGGAAGCCTTAGAAATTAAACTCTATAGCGAAAGGACATCTGTGAGCAGGGAATAAGTCAGCACAGAATTTGACTGTGGGCGAATTTCTGTAATCGTCTATCGTTCTGCTAGTGAGAAGCTAGCCGTTGTTCACTCGTCTTGCTCGTTTGGGGCTAAGTCTTATTCCGGTCAAAGAGAGAGAAAGAATGTCTGGCAAGGTTTCCAGTGAGAGATTTGTGAACTCGTGTCTGGCAAACTCTCCAAGAGTCTATAGATACACAGTTATAAGTATCTTATAACTTCTTCCGCGCTTAACGAGTGTCGTTAAAATTTTGGTCCATAACTTTCACTGAAACAACTGCTCCACAGAATGTCACCGATAACACGTAACGCAAAAGAGCGTCGAAGTATGACTGCACAATAAATGTCACAAAATCTACCTAAGCGGTCCCTTGGGGATGTTCTGTCTTTACGTCATCCTAACCATTTCGTACTTGCGGGCGCAAACAATAGAAACGCCATCATTATCTACCGATTCCTCGCGGCCCCTGTTCAAGCAAATCGAGATTTTTTCTATATTGACTGTATGACTGTATATTTCAACTGTAAATACTTTCCTTAATATACGCGCGAGTTATTAGAGTGTCTCCTCGGGATTTCGCCTTCTGGGCGAGGTCCATGCGGGGGCAATAAGGAGCTGATTTTGTATCTTTATGTGACGTCATCGACTTTGTCGTCGCCGTTTGCCATTGTGCGCCAAATTTAGCTTACGAGTTGCGGACGTCGACGCGGGGATTTCCCGCCAAATTTAAGTCGCAGACTGACTTTTTTTTTTTTCTTTAGAAATAGTTTTATCAACGTGATGATTAAAATGCCGAACTTCAGAGAGGACACAGAGTGTATTGCATATTCCTACAGAAAAGTAGTTATCAACGACAGGTAGTTTGGTTTGCTACATGATGCCAATACTTAAAAAAACCCGGACTTTCCATATTGGAAGTATGACCGATTCAATTTAGACAAGGTGGGAAATGACCAGTGCAAAGCTAAATTCCGATTTTACAAAAACGACATTTTCAAGCTTGCTGAATATCTTATATTATAAGATGAGATTGTTACTTACAACGGCCTAGTAGTTGGATCGATTCCTGCTTTATGTATCTATCTCAAGCACTTTAGCTATCCTTGCCGTTACGAAGAAATGGTTTCTCACTTTGCTAGACCTGTTCCGGAGCTTTGTATTATTACAAACCGCATGATTGACTGGGTTTATAACCGATGTCATCACTTACTCTCAAGGTATAATCATGATCTGCTTTAACCCCGGCAAATGTGATGCGATATGCCGATCAGGCACAGCTTTGGAAAACTGCTGGGGTTTTATTGATGGAACAATGCGGTCAGTGGGTAGACCAGGAGAAAATCAGAGAGCCATTTATAATGAACACAAAAGAGTACATTCCGTAAAATTCCAATCAGTAGCGTTGCCTAATGGGCTGGTTAGTCATTTATATGGTCCAGTAGAAGGAAAACGTAATGACAGTGGTATGCTGACCTTGTCTGGACTTTTACAAGACCTGCAAAGATTTTCTATTTCACCAGTTACTGGTTTACCTATGTGCGTGTACGGCGACCGAGGATACCCTGTCAGAGCACACTTACAGGGACATTACAAGGGAGAAGTATTGACAATACATCAACGAGAATTCAACAAATCTATGAACAGTGCCCATGTTTCATTTGAATGGGTTTTTAATGATATATTCAACTGTTTCCAATTTTTCGATTTTAAAAAGAACCTTAAAGTTGGTTTAAGTACTGTGGGTAAAATGTACATAGTTTGTTTCTTGATGCAAAACGCCCACACTATTTTATATGGTTCTCTTACCTAAAAGTACTTTGGTATCAATCCACCAGCTTTAGATAACTACTTTATTTGATTATTAACAAGGATAGAACGTTAAAAGGATTACACAAGCAAGGACATACATCAGGATGCATCTAGAAATAGAAATACAATTAGAACGTTCCATGATTCATCAAATTTTGGACATTATAAAGCATCGATGACTAACGGCTGTGTAAGCATTCCAGTAGAGATGGCAAAAAAAAAAAAAACTTCTCATTATCAAGAGCAAGCTTGCACAATTTTGTGATACTCGTTGGAAGTTAAAGAGGTTAAACTTAGGCGGCAAAGCGAAAATCTAACTTTGTATGTGTAATAAAAAAAAAACAAAGAAATCAACTTAGGGAATTCAAGGTCCCTTTTTCAAGAGTTCAAGTAGTGCTCAAGTAGTGCTTGGCTTTGTTGTTATCGTTGCTGCAAAAAAATTTGACACATCATCTGGAACTGCTGTTGTTGCATTGATTTTTAAACTGGTCTTGAAATTTCCTGGACATTAATTTTCTTGCTGTTGTTGAAATATCAGGTTTTGTTGTGCCAATGCTCTTTCTTCTTGTTTCTTACTAAACTCTGGTTCTTTCTTCTTCCCCCAATCAGCTTACATGAATTCCATCTCCGTTGCTTCTCTTAATAGTCCATCGTTTCGTTTGGTGTATGTTTCCTTTCGTTAAGCGTTTAATTGATCATCTCCTGCTCTTTTCTTTGTCTCACTAAGACGTTCCATGGCTTTGTTTCGCATTTCTTCGGAGGAAGTTTTTTTTTAGCTGTTTTATCGGAAATTTTCTCCTATTCCCCTTCTTGTTCTTCTTTTCTCTCGAGGTAATCCTCCATTATTACATCGATTTCTGATTTCTCTCGCGAAATTCCGGATGCATTTCGCCCGAATCGATCCTTCCTCTTTAAGTCTCTTTCCAGTAACCTTAGTCTGTCTTTGATCGTCTTTTTTGACGCATATCATTGAAGAATGGCTCATGTAATTGATTCAGGCTTTCAGCAATTTGGTCGGGGCAATTTCCTCTTTCACGACTTCCTAATCTGTACTTCCACAGTTTGAACAGCATAACCTCTTTTCCAAAATACATCATGTCCTTTTGTCCATTTCATCGCCGACCTCCTGAAATAGCAGTCGATATCTCATCAAAGGCAATACATTTTAAAGAACTGAAATATCAAACTTAGATACGAGTGTTCAATTTGCAATTGACAAAATTTTCCAGTACATCTGACTAAATCTTATCGCATCGCTTGTGCTGCATCTTGTGACTACTCGAAAGCGTTAAAAGAACATTTTGTTCTACGTCCCAGGGTTAAGAATCAGCTGTGGTAGTCCATTTTACTTTCTTTTGACATGATTTGTATGTCACTGGACTTGATTTGTATATCGAAAAGAGCGATCAATTTCCATCCATCCATTTCAATAACAGGAGATGAAATCACTTTTCACTGTAGCGGACAACCTCGAACCCTGACTTCGTCGCACAAATATGTGGCACCGAAGAAAGACGAAAAAGCTAAGTTAAACCCTTTTTTGATCAAAAGGTTTAAACGGAACTCGAAGCTTTGTATAGCTTAAAATGATTATAATTTACTTTTACCGTTATCACTTGTAATAATAATAATAATAATAATAATAATAATAATTTGCATCACCACGTTAAAAGTCTCGGGATTAAAGTGCATGCCTCGACGTTGCAGAAATTGGCACTGCCTGGTACAGCTAATATCCTGTGAAATGTGCTTTCTCTCTGAGGTCATTAACTTGACAGAGAGAAAAAATGTACGACAAGAGCTCCAGTACCAATGTTTACAGTGTAAAGTAGAGAAAAATAATTATGATAATGATAAGAGAAACTTTATTGGTGTTATTTTAAATGTACATTTGTAAATCTCGCTACGTACAGGCATAGGCAATTTACCAAAGCTGCTTGAGATTAGATTATTGAAAAAAAAAACAAAAACAAAAACAAAACAAAACAAAAACAAAAAAGAAAGAAAGAAAAACAAAAATCAAAATTGCATTAAGTTTGGGCTATCGTAATTCTTATTTCTGCAAAAAAGATATAATATGTAGCTCTAATGGCTATAAGAAGAAGATGAGAAGAAAGAAGAAGAAAAAGTCTGTAAGCTAGATTAAAATGTGCTGCCAAGGAATTGAGAGTAGGGCTAAGAAACATAAGGTAAAGACACTAGTGATGGGCCCATGATGTGGGAGCTGAACCAGAGATACAATTGTTCCAAGGCTAAACAGTACAACGTAATGATTAATTCTCTAAGAACCCCTGGTTGTAAGACCCCTGGTTGTAAGAACCCCTGGTTGAAAAACGACTGGTTGTAAGACCCCTGGTTGTGAAACCCCTGGTTGTAAGACCCCTGGTTGTAAGAACCCCCGGTTGTAAGAACCCCGGTTCTAAGACCCCTGTTTGTAAGAACCCCTGGTTAAAAGACCCCTGGTTGTAAGAACCCCTGGTTGTAAGAGCCCCTGGTTGTAAGACCCCTTGTTGAAAGAACCCCTGGTTGTAAGACTCCTGGTTGAAAGAACCTCTGGTTGTAAAACCTCTGGTGGTAAGAACCCCTGGTTGTAAGACCTTTCGTTGTAAGAACCCCTGGTTGTAAGAACCCTTGTTGCAAGACCTCTGGTTGTAAGAACCCCTGGTTGTAAGACCCCTTTTGTAAGAACCCCGGGTTGTAAGACCACTGGTTGTAAGAACCCCTGGATGAAAAAACCTTTGGTGGCAAGAACCCCTAGTTGTAAGACCATTCGTTGTAAGAACACCATGTTGTAAGAACCCTGGTTTTAAGAACCCCTTGTCGTAAGACCCCTGGTTATAAGAACCCCTGGTTGTAAGACCCCTGGTTGAAAGAACCTCTGGTTGTAAGACCCCTGGTTAAAAGACCCCTGGTTGTAAGACCCCTGGTTGTAAGAACCCCTTGTTGTAAGACCTCTGGTGGTAAGAACCCCTGGTTGTAAGACCCCTGGTTGTAAAAACCCCTGGTTGTAACAACCCGTGGTTCTAAGACCCCTGGTTGTAAGACCCCTGGTTGTAAAATCCTCTGGTTGTAAGACCCCTGGTTGTAAGAACCCCTGGTTGTAACAACCCGTGGTTGTAAGACCCCTGGTTGTAAGACCCTCGGTTGTAAGAACCTCTGGTTGTAAGACCCCCGGTTGTAAGAACCCCTGGTTGTAAGACCCTTGTTGTAAGACCCCTGCATATAAGAACCTCTGGTTTTTAGACCCCTGGTTGTAAGAACCTTTGGTTGTAAGACCCTTGTTTGTAAGAACCCCTGGTTCTAAGACCCCTGGTTGTTAGAACCGCTGGTTGTAAGACCCTTGGTTGTAAGAACCCCTGGTTGTAAGACTCCTGGTTGTAAGACCCCTGGTTGTAAGAACCCCTGGTTGTAAGAACCCTAGTTGTAAGATCCCCTGGTTGTAAGAACCCCTGGTTGTAAGAACCCGTGGTTGTAAGACCCCTGGTTGTAAGAACCCTTGGTTGTAAGAACCCCTGGTTGTAAGACTCCTGGTTGAAAGAACCTCTGGTTGTAAAATCTCTGGTGTTAAGAACCCCTGGTTGTAAGACCCCTTTTGTAAGAACCCCGGGTTGTAAGACCACTGGTTGTAAGAACCCATGGATGAAAAAACCTTTGGTGGCAAGAACCCCTAGTTGTAAGACCATTCGCTGTAAGAACACCATGTTGTAAGAACCCTGGTCTTAAGAACCCCTTGTCGTAAGACCCCTGGTTATAAGAACCCCTGGTTGTAAGACCCCTGGTTGAAAGAACCCCTGGTTGTAAGACCCCTGGTTAAAAGACCCCTGGTTGTAAGACCCCTGGTTGTAAGAACCCCTTGTTGTAAGACCTCTGGTGGTAAGAACCCCTGGTTGTAAGAACCCTTGGTTGTAAGAACCCCTGGTTTTTAAGACCCCTTGTGTTAAGAACCCCTGGTTGTAAGACTCCCGGTTGTAAGAACCCCTGGTTGTAAGACCCCTTGTTGTAAGACCCCTGCTTCTAATAACCTCTGGTTGTTAGACCCCTGGTTGTAAGAACCTTTGGTTGTAAGACCCTTGTTTGTAAGAACCCCTGGTTGTAAGACCCCTGGTTGTTAGAACCGCTGGTTGTAAGACCCTTGGTTGTAAGAACCCCTGGTTGTAAGACCCCTGGTTGTAACAACCCCTGGTTGTAAGAACCCCTGGCTGTAAAACGCCTGGTTGTAAGACCCCCGGTTGTAAGAACCTCTGGTTGTAAGAACCCCTGGTTAAAAGACCCCTTGTTGTAAGACCCCCGGTTGTAAGAACCTCTGGTTGTAAGAACCCCTGGTTGTAAGACCCCTTGTTGTAAGACCCCTGGTTGTAAAAACCCCTGGTTGTAAGAACCCCTGGCTGTAATACCTTTGGTTGAAAGAACCCCTGGTTGTAAGACCCCTGGTTGTAAGAACCCCTGGTTGTGAGAGACCCCTTGTTGTAAGTCCGCTGGTTGTAAGAACTCCTGATTGTATGAGCCCTGGTTGTAAAAATTTAATCTGTCTTGCGGGGTCCCACAAGGTTCTTGTTTGGGCCCCCTCTTATTTACCATCTACGCGAGTTCGCTGTTTGACATCATGAAATCTCATCTGCCATCCGTTCACACCTACGCGGACGATACACAGCTATATATATCGTTTAATCCCGTTGATAAGACCAGCGAGGCTGATGCTGTGATTGCGATTGAGAACTGTATTCGTGACGTTCGCGCTTGGATGAGAGATGATAAGTTAATGCTAAATGACGATAAAACTGAGTTCCTGATCATTGGCACGGAACGACAGTTATCAAAGGTGTCCGTTGACAAGATCAAGATCGGCCAAGCTGAGGTATCGCCTGCTTCTTCAGTGCGCAATTTGGGCACCTGGTTCGATTCTCATCTGGACATGTCGACTCATGTGACTAAGCACGCTGGGATTTTTTTGAGCAAAAAGCGGCCAAATCGCCGGCGCAGATTAACTGTCAGCGGTTAACACCAACCAGGCTTCTGAAACTAAAAAAAATGGCGGACGCAAGTGGCGTATTTTCCAATACAGTTCGAGGTGCTCTGGCCATCGCTGAGGCGGAGCTACTGGACAACGGTATTGATAAAAAGAAAGTGCGAGATGCCTTGGGAGAATTTAGGTCTCTGCTACGGCCAATTTCGCTCCGTCATTTCGAGAGACCCGGTGGAATCAGACACACGGTCGGAGATTTCTACCCTATGTGACAAAGGCAGGCGATGGGCTGGATGAAACAGTTCCAGCGACGAATGACCCCTAGATGTTTCGTAAAACACCCTTGGCAAGTAATCGTGGAAGACAAACTTCCGAAAGAACTTTTTGACATGGTAGCGGCAACTGTTTCTCGCGCAAGTTTTGGTGTTATAAGCGTGAAAACACAAAAAAATTGTGTACTTGCGTTTACTTCACATATCAGAGTCAGAAATTTGTTTTCTGATTTGACTGATCAGAGTATGGACCGAGGAAGCTTTTTGAAAAGAAGAGTGAAAGGGGGAAAGCGCGTCGAAGCCATTATTAACGAGGATAAACAATTTGGCGTGAAATATTGTTTTCATAAGGAAATGATAACATTTGATTTTTACTATGGTTGTTGGAATGAACATGGCTGGCCTCAGCATATGTAAGATACACACTGGAATCCTACACGACAGCAGAGATATCGTGATACCAGTCTTCAATACAGTTTTATTATCATATTTTGTTATACATTTATAGAACAATATACTATTTTTAATCTGATGTTTTCATAAATGTTACATATTAATATATAAAGATATATTCTGCATATGGTATTTCATGACATATTAAGAAAGAGAACAATAGAACATTATACTATTTTTAATCTGATTTTTTCATAAATGTTATATATTAATATATTAAGATATATTTTGCATATGGTATTTCATAACATATTAAGAAATATATATGTTAGGTTTTCCACTCAAAATTTGATGAAACATGTATAACTACATGACATTGGAACAAAATTATTTTGAGACTTTCCCATCTGTTGATAATTGAAAAGCGGCCACGTGCTTCTTTAGAGTATATAATTTTGTGTATAAGGTGGGTGATTTTCCAGAAAAATAGGTAACTGGTTGCCTTTGTTCTTTCGATTATATGTAAAGTAGGCAACAGTTGCATATCCAAGATAGAACGTGTACAGTCCAATTGACTCTATTTAAAGTAAATAAGCTTGTGGATCACACAGAGCATCACCCTACCATTAAATTAGCACAATTGATTAAAAAAATATTACTACATTGCGATGTTCAACAACCCTTTAACTGAAATGTACTTGCATATTAATTTTCTTGAATATAAAAGATAACTCACTTTGATTCATATATAAGATTTTACAATCTCTTAGAAATTTTGTGAAAAAAAAAAAATATATATTATATATGTTATCAATATAGCAACTTATTTTGCTGGAGCCATAAAGTTCTGAGAAACTTCTACGTTTATAACCCTTGGAAAAAATGACTTGCTATTATTTTTAAAGGTTCCGGGCATTTTTCTGGGCCATTCATCTGTAGTTTCATTACCCCATAGAACATCTTGCTCTGAGAGCTCTGTGTCATCCTATATATTTCCCTGTTCACAATAATCATAATAATAAAACTGTGGTGGTACAAATATGCTTAGCTAATGCAAATATAAAAAATATCTTAATGGCTCAATAAGTCTTTTGCAGCACTAGTTTTCCCTTCTGCTACACATTGACATACAAGGGCTCTCAATGGGTCAGAACAGAAAGAGCATTTCATCTCAGTGACTTGTTTGGACTCCCCACAATGACAAAACTGTGAAGTGGAACACCTTTTTGGCACATAAAGTGCTGAAGTTTTTTTGTGGACAGTTTCATCACACCCATTCTCCCTTAGCCAAAAAAGGGACACATACTCATGTTTAAACACTTGAGCCCACCTATTACTAAACTGGGTGTTTTGGGTAAATTTGGCCAAAGTAACATGCTTGGCCTCCCTACCCTTCATGCTGTTTATGCCAAGTCCCAGCCCAAGCCTTTCATGGATGGCTTTAGTGTGACTAGGAACAATAAGGCCAATGGTCCAGGTTGTTGGTGTGCTGGTGAGAAAGAGTGAAGCAGCTCTGTAATAGTTAGAGCAAAATTGCTGAAGACTCAGAACCTGTTCATTTGAAATAGAAACCCTGCTGAAGAGAGAAACTGCATCTCGATGGTTAATTGCTATGTGCGCAAACACATGTAACTGAAAAGTATGGGACCTCGGGTCAGAATCCATCCTCAGATTTTTAACAATTGACATGAAGTTGTGACAAAATAGGCGAGAAGTACTTGTGCCACCTCCATGGTCTCTTGGCACCGTCTTCTGCCACTGCGCTCAGGGCCAGAAATTTAACCTTGAGCATTCAAGGACGTTGGGCTGCGCTTTCTTCTGGTTATAAGGTGCTCACTTAAGGTGGCCTTGGTGTTAGTATTTTTCTAAGGAAAATATAACAAATAATTTTAATTCTCTAGCTTTATGTCTTTTTGATCTTATACATGTCAACAACAACAGTCCTATTCAGGACTACGTTCACCCGGACGATCGAACTCAACCTACTTTTGAAATGAATCCTGGGTTCAAACCTTTCACACATCTTATATATATATTATATTATGTTCTATAATAAGAACCAGCCAGTGGTGATGTTCAGTTATCCATCCATTGTTGATCAGTAACTTATTACTGTAAAAATAAAGAATAAAAATTGAAATTAACTTCAGAAAAAAGGTTTTTTTCCTTTGGTTTAAATCGTGTCACTTTCATTTTGTTTTGTTACTTAGTTGGAGAACAATC
>NC_133201.1:31646297-31673797 GCF_958299795.1 Porites lutea | reverse complement strand
CCCTGTTTGTAAGTGCCCTGGTAATAAGAACCCCTGGTTGTTAGACCCCTGGTCGTAAGAATTCTTGGCTGTAAGACCCCTGGTTGTGAGAACCCCTTGTTGCAAGATTTCTTGGTTGTAAGAACCCCTGGTTGTAAGACCCCTGGTCGTAAGAACCCCTGGTCGTAAGACCCCTGGTTGTAAGACCCCTGGTTGTAAGAACCCCTGGTTGAAAGACCCCTAGTTGTAAGAACCCCAGGTTGTAAGAACCCCTGGTTTCAAGAACCCTTGGTTGTAAGAACCAGTGGTTGTAAGACCCCTGGTTGTGAGAACCGTTGGTTGTAGGACCCCTGGTCGTAAGAACTCCTGGTTGTAAGAACCCCTGGTTGTAAGACCCCTGGTTGTAAGAACCCCTGGTTGACGACCCTTGGTTTTAAGAGCCCCTAGTTGTAGGAACCCCTCGTTTTAAAACCCTTGGTTGTAAGAACCTCTGGTGGTAAGAACCCCTGGTTAAAAGACCTTTCGCTGTAAGAACCCCTGGTTGTAAGAAACCCTGGTTGTAAGACCCCTGGTTGTAAGACCCCTGGTTGTAAGACCACTTGTTGTAAGAACTCCTGGTTGTAAGAACCTTTGTTTGTAAGCACCCCTGGTTGTAAGACCCCTTGTTGTAAGATCCCCTGGTTGTAAGAACCTTTGGTTGAACGACCCCTGGTTGTAAGACCCCTGGTTTTAAGAACCCCTGGGTTGTAAGAACCCTAGTTGTAAGAACCCCTTGTTGTAAGACCCCTGGTTGTAGGAACCCATGGTTTTAAGAACCCCTGGTTGTAAGAACCCGTGGTTGTAAGACCCCTGGTTGTGAGAACCGTTGGTTGTAAGACCCCTGGTTGTAAGAACCCCTGGTTGTAAGAACCCCTGGTTGTAAGACCCCTGGTTGTAAGAACCCCTGGTTGTAAGACCCCTCTTTGTAGGAGCGAGAGCACGGAGCGTACTTGAGCGGATGTAGAGCACAGATTTTTTTAGAGTATGAGACTCTGATATTATTTAGAAGAGGCTTTTAGTAGAGATACCTCATTATGATGGTCACGTTTAGGTATATAAGAGATAATGAGAGTAGAAGAACTGAATAATTTTTCTAAATAGGCTTCTAGTAGAGATAATTATATCATCATGTCTTTGTATAGGTTTTACACAGTGTCACAATTTAATAATATTCTAAATTGGCTTTTTACTGCGCTTTTCACAAACATGCGAATTCTGAAGTTCAAGAGCCAACTGACCATTGCGTTTTTCACTGTCGTCAATCATCTTAACGGAGCTCTTAGGAAACAAAACTTTACTCTAACGGGGTCAAAAGATCACGCTTTGTGATTTGTGATTGGTGGATTTCGATGCGTTTTGTGTGTTTCTGCGCTTCAAGGTTTGTTGCTTGTGATCGTAATTATGATTGACGGCAGCGAAAAACGCAATTGTGAAGGCGGATTTTGAACTTTAGAGTTCGCATGTTTGTGAAAAGCGCAGTAAGTAGAGAGACTCATATCATTATGTATATTAGGATCGTATTAGGTCTCGTACCGACCTTTTTTTACTTCTCAGTAAAGCTTCTCAAGTGGTGTATGCTCCCTATACTACTTACAATGTGGACAGCTTTCAAAAGTTTTATACTGCGACATAATAATGATAATGATAATAATAATACCTTAGGGGAATGTTAATCTGGTCTCGCCTCATTTTTTTATACAGAATTTACATGCGCAACTTTAACGAATACTCCGCTTTGGGAAAGGAACAGTTGTTTACTACTACTACTACCACTACTACTACTACTACTACTACTAATAATAATAATTATAATTATAATAATAATAATAATAATAACGGTTTAATATCAGTACATCCATGGTATGGCTCTTCGCCTGATATAAAAAAAAAATGAGGAAATTAACATAAATCTGAATTATGAATTTGTAAAAAGCTAGGTAAGTGTGATTATACAATATATACATACATTATCTAAAACTTGGCAAGAAATCATTCCGCCCTATCCCGGCAGCGTTCCCTTAAAATACATAATGTTTGCTTAGTGAGGTATTTAAAATTATCACAACATTTAACATTGGATGGCAGAGAATTGAAGAGGGCTGCCGCGCTATACTGAAAAGTGTCCGAGGCGTTTCTGGGCCATTCGTGAGAATATAGCTTTGTGCGCGGCCTTTAAAACGTGCCATTCTCTACGTTCTTTCATATATTGTTCACATAGCGTCCAAAAACAAAACTGGCTGCCGCAAACTGGATGCGCTGTAACCTTTTTTAAAAGGCAATCAGTAATTGGATAGAAGATTATATCATTAAAGTCTAAGCGAGAGAGAACCAGACATTCAACTAAATGTTTCCTAAGATGGTAGTTTGTAAAGTTCTTGATTTTGCTCAGCGCAGCTAGGACACCATAACAAGATGAGGCCAGATGCTTGACATGATCATCCCACTTCAAGGTGTCAGTCATGTGAACCTCAAGTAATTTAATAGAGTGAGCAGACTCGAGGGGTTTATCTCCTACAGATAAATGTATAGGACGTTCAGCCAGAGAATGGTAAGACGACATCTGAGGAGTTGAGAACAACATACACTTAATGTGTAATTGTTCAATTTATCATGGTTTAAACCGAATACTTCGTTGATATACTTTATGATTTACTAAAACGAAAAAATATAGATCTTGAGCGTGAAGAATGATCATCGCAGTAAATTTTCCAATTTAAGTCATTGGAAAGAAGAAGCCTGAAAAAAATCAGGTCTTCAACGGGATTCAAACCCGTGACCTCCGCGTTACCGGTGCGATGCTCTACCAACTGAGCTATGAAGCCACACATTGGGAGCGAGGTGCAAAAACAATATGGATCTTGTTTTTGCACGTCGACAGCGTAACACTTCTCACTTCCACGTATTATAAAGAAATTTGGTATGTGCAAAAATAGAACAAAAAAAAAACTCTTGCGTTTATTTTTACCTGTAGCTGGCCGCCACCATTTCTCCTCAGTTTCTCTCCTCCTCTTTCAAATTTATAAGAGACTGATGAAAGCACGTGTTCAGGTCTTACAACACTCCCCTTTCTTTAGCAACAATTAAGATAACGCCATAGTGTATTCTGATTAGGAAAAAGACTGCGTCATCCAATCAAACCTTTTCAAAAAGCCTATAGAACAGCAGAAAAAAGAAATGCTTTTATTTATCTATTTAATTATTTATTTATTTTCTACTTGCAGGAAAATAACATTTCATTAGAGTTCGATGAAGGTTTGTCATTATTACAAACTTTAATTTGTCTCAGAAAAAATGCTAATGGCTACATACATGTTGTACAGGTTGTAAATTTAGCAAGAATATTACACTATACTGGGATTGACGAATGGTTTTAAAAAGCAATGTTGGCGCAAGTTATATAGTTTCAGCTCAGGATAAAGGTTAGAAATAAAAGCACAATCTAAAAGAAATAAAAAACAAAAACTGAATACCAACACTCCAACAATGTATGATAGTGTCAAGAATAATCATTTCAAAATATTGTACAGTTGTACATGGAGCAGAAAATACTTAAACATTAAAATCAAGTGTTTCGATATTAGACTTTAGGCTAACTATATTTAGCAAGATAAACAAATCTAATTCAATATATTATAGTAGGGGACAATAGGTAACAAGACATACAAAGGCTCTAAGTGGGTGTTATCCGCCGGACCGAAGATTCCTTCGAACTACAAAACTCTTCCTGTTGTAATTAAGAAGAATCTAATAATTGTTATATTTTTCATTCCAAAATTGCTTCGATTTGTGTAAAGCAAGTCCCCCTCTCCATTTGCCTGCTTATTGGAAAATCCAAGTGGAATATTAAATGACTTCTTCAAATATCTTTTCTTTTTTTGCCGAGCTATATTTGTTGATGTTCATACTATATTTTTAGGTAGTAGGTCGGCTATTTTGTTTTTGGAAAACTTGTGAGATTTCCCGCCCTTCCCTACAGCTCTACCAAAACAGCCGAGCTAAATAACTATCCCCAGCCCCTTCCCATCAGGGGGCCTTTCGGTTTACCGTCCCTGATTCTGCAAGAACGTTTTTGCATGCATCAACTTCATTTATTGAAAAACACGCTCAAACGTGGGTAGTAAAACGCTCAATATCGCTTCTCAGCTCTTTTTGTAGCAATATTGCAAAATCAGTTGTACGTTTTAGTTTCCTCTTTTACCGTATACCTTTAAAATGGGTAAACTCTGTCTTGTGGACACAAATGGATAATGGCTATCAAACTGATAAAAAAAATATTTAAGTTAGAATAAAATAAAACCAGGTATCAAGTTAGTCATGTCCCCAGCCAACCTTACAGTTCTATTTTTATATTTAATGTTATATTTTATATTTTAAAAGAATGTAGTAAATGTCAACTGTCTGTCAGCCGATATACGCCGGAGCTGTTGATTTTAAAGATAACTTTCCAGGCATGAATGATTCTGAGAGTTCCTTTCAGCGGCAAGTTACACAGGTTGAAAAAAGGTGTTTCCGTTTCCGTTTTTGTAACGGTTACCTCACGGAAACCTGAATATCCGCGGACGGAATTGTACCTAACCGTTGCGGGAAACACGTGTATCCGTCATGTTTCAGTTTCTGCGGAGGCGCTTAAACGCATCCCTTATACTCGCGTTTCCGTCAGGTTTACTCTTGCGGAAACGCTAACCGCCGTCATGTTTCCGCAGCTCGTAAATTCAGAGGATACTCAATTATCCGTTAAGTTCCCGGAAGAATGAATGCGGAAACTCAGTTTGATCGGTTTACTTTCTGCAGCCTTCATGTTCACCCAGATTCCACTTTCGGTGGATTATTCACTAGATTTCCTAAATGTGTTAACTTTACTTAACAATCCAGTTTCGAATCCTATGTTCATTCTATCCGGTATATAAAAAAGTGGACGTTTGTGAGAGAACCCTGGACCGTTTCATACATCCACAATGACCCATTTTCGCTGATACACACAAATCAAGCAGAGTCATATTTAGGTGCATTTTTGGGACTAAAGATTTTATTAAAATAATTCTCTCTCCATTTTCATATAATATGTACATATGTATATTAAATATTTTCACAATAAAAAAGAGGCTCCTTACAATGTATTCCTATTTTCTACAGTTTTTATATCCAAAACTGAAACTTTTCCATTTAAATAGGCCACTTCCGAGTTCCAAAAACCCTCACTTTCAAAATGAGGCTAGGTGCGCAACCTTTCTTGTGAAAATGAGTTTTATTTGCATGAGAATGAAAAAAGATTTCCATATCAAACGCTGAGCACCTACCCTCGTTTTGAAACAGAGGCCCGGGGGAACTCGGAAATGGCCTATTAAATAATCCTTTTAGAACTGACAAAATTCAATTTTGTTTCCTTGAAATGATTAAATTAACATAATAATTATAGAGTCTATTAAACCTCTTCTTATGGACACTTCTTTAATACGGACAGTTCGATTGGTCCCAGAAATGCCAACAATCATACATTCCCTACCTCTATAATACGGACATCTCTGTAAAGCGGACACTTGGTTCTGTCCCTTTGGTTTCCGTATTAAAGAGGTTTGACTGTATAATAATTAATTAACTAACATTATTATAAGTAACGTGCATTTCCATTCCAAAATAACTCCAAGAAGTAGTTCACAGCAAAATTATTACATAATTTAATAAGAACAATATTACAAATAAAAGTCTTACTTCTGCATAAAATCTCATTAGAGAATCTAAACTGCTGCCTTAATTTTTCTTAGCAAGTACCAGTACTTGGTGGATCATCCCCAAAAATTATTGTTAAAGCCTACACAAACTGATGAGAGGCTATTATTGGGGAGTATCAGACTGTTGCTACAAAGACGACAGTGATGCAAACAAAACTAACCATAGGCTTTATATACAAATGTATAAGCCAACACCTCTACATATGTGTCTCACTTTTTGTTGCCACTCTGCTGTAACTGCATGGACACAACTTAGACCTGGTGGCATACAAAGTAGTCTACCAGAATTTGCCTACATTTGAGTTTGAATAATAATCACGAACTGTGCACTTTTAACAAGCGCCTCGCTTTCACAATGCGTCTATCTTACACTCCCTGTTTTATAGTTTTAGGATAATCCATTGACTATCCTGTAATTTCAGCAATTTTAATGAACACAGTCGAGTAAAGATTGTCTTAAAGAATAAAACTCTTATCACCTTTCCAATAAAATTGTGCAATTTAGAGTTGATCATCACAGGGTCATCCTGACTAAAGAAGGCCGATAATACATTAGGGACTTTAAGCAAATTGCTACAGTGACCTCTACTATGGTGGTCGTGGAAGCAGAGTCCTGAAGAGAGAATGTCACTGTTGACCATCAAATTTCAACTTTATGCAAGTGGCACCCAAAAGTCACACAGGGCTTCTCGCTCATTTGGTTTCGTTGTTAGTAAAACGCAGGGAAGACTGAATTACTGCCCAGTGAACTAGAAATGTCAAATACTTTCTTGATTAAGAGAAAAACAATATGATAGGTTTTAAACCAGTGAAAAATAGGGGAAAAGTAGAATTTTATACTCATGTAGAGCGACTATGCCATCTCATTTTGTGCTTCGGCTAAAGGTCATTTTCTGGACATAATGTGCACAGCATCATTTCTGGACCTTTTATTCCCAGTTGCCATAGTAGCGATCACTGTAGCAATTTGTTACTTTGGCGGTATTATTGGCATACTGCCCATGAAGGGCAGTTATTTGGTACTGGTCTGTCTGACAAGTATTTATCAACCTCTCTGGTTATTTTCCTGGCTGTTCTTTTTTTTGCCTCTTTGACATGTGAGCCTCACAAAAGGCGTCAAGAACAGCATTGATGTTTCTTAACTTTGACCTCTCTGAGCATAGTGGCCTGATGTACCTGGGTGGTGGATAGCTGGCCCCCTTCTTCATTGTCTTCACTCTCCTCCAAAGACATAAATTGGATAGCATTGTGTACGTCTAATAAAGCCTTTATTTTGGCTTTGTCATTCGGAGAAAGTTGTGCCTTGTCCAACACGTCTGTGCGATTCTTCAATTTCTGAACACCAAAAAAACTTATTTAGTCACAGTGGCATGACTAGTGTGATAAACATTTGATTAACATTTACTTTGTTCTTCAGCAACAGTTTAGTCTGGCAAAATAGTCACTCTGACTATTTTGAATCTTCAGATTTGGTTCTTGCTCTCTGCTCTGAGCAATTTACACTACAATCAAACCCCTTAAATAAATGGCAACAACACTGTTAACATTAAAAATGTCAAAGGGGGTAGGGTGTGGCACTCGTGCATTCTATAACAATCATAAATTATGTATGCATAAGACAAACATGCAAAACATGAGTTGTGTTCTTAAAAAATGAAAGAGCGTTGTGCCCTTAACCTGAAAGATCCAGTTACCCAGGATGAATGTTTTTGAACAAACTAAGACTTCCTTGTCACCCAAGAGCAACAATAATGCAACAGGGGCCACCAGGCACTGCCAAAGCACAGCTCTGTTACAGGACAGGCTAAATAAATCACTTAGTGGATGACGTAGCCTACACAGTGGAAATATTTGCACTGCAAGCATTAACAAAATAATGTACATGTATTTTACCTACCTTTTTAGCTCTCAAATTGGCATCTTGTCCGAATTTGTGTTCCTCAAGTTTTCCATTTTGCCACCTTACCACGTCTGCGTGGGTACTTCCCTGACTTCAGTACTGAAAAATGGCCCCTAGCAAAAGGAAAGCATGTTAAATGTGCAGGTCTGTAGAAAAGGAATTAAGAGTGCTTCTTGGTGTTGCTAAAAGTATTGTTGGTTTGCTCCCGTTTTTGGTGTGGGTATTATTTAGTGGCTTTTCAATCTATTGTATTCATGTCATTAGGGGATTGCAGCTGTTGGCAATACCAAGAAACTACGGTGGAACCCCATTAATATAGTCATCAATGGGCCAAAAAAGTTTTGCCATATTAATGAGGTGGCTGTATTAAAGAGGATTTTTTTTACAAGAAATGTATGGTGGTTTTTGCCAGGCCGCCAAAAAAAAGTGGCTATATAACAAGGTGACTGTATTACTCAGGTGGCCGTAAGGCGGGGTTTCACTATACCAAATTCAAGAAACTTAGAAAAGTGTACAACTTACCTTTTTTCTCTGTTTTGGGCCATTTCTTTTACCCAAAATTTCCCCACACTTTATTAACCAAAATACCCTCATGTTTTTGCTCTCTGCATCATTATACCTCAAAGAAATAAAGACCAAAAAAAATGTCAAATATTTATATCAAAATAATAATACATGTATTACATGTATATGTATATTATTGTAACAGCCTGGTTAAAAAAAAACTAGAGAGCTTAGTGAGGCAGTTTTCTGGTAGTGCATTACAAAGACAAATATTTAAAAGATGAAGGTTGCTTTTTATCATCGAATAAAGCCCTTATCCAAGTGCTTGACGCACAATACAAAATTAAAGTGTAACAATATAAAAACACTATATAATCGTCTAGTTGATCTCCTTGTGGCATTTTCAAAAATTGAAAGTATCATTGACACAAGCACCATTTTGTCCACTCAAAGATGGATAAATAGAATTGCGACTTCCCACTCAAAGATGGGCGTCTTACTTGTGTCAATGAAGGTTGCTTTGACATCGAATAAAACTGTTACATATATCCTTGTGTTCGAAGCTTAACAACAAATTGAAGTGTAAGGAAATTATATTCCTGAATAATATTCTTGTTTATCTCCTGGTGACTGTTGCAACATTTGAAATATCATTGACACAAGCACTACTTTGTCCACTCAAAGATGGATAAATAGAATTGCGACTTCCCACTCAAAGATGGGCGTCTTACTTGTGTCAATCAAGGTTGCTTTGTCATCGAATAAAGCCGTTACATATTTCCTTGTGTTCGAAGCTTAACGACAAATTGAAGTGTAAGGAAATTATATTCCTGAATAATATTCTTGTTATAATAATATTCTTGTTTATCTCCTGGTGACTGTTGCAACATTTGAAGTATCATTGACACAAGCACTACTTTGTCCACTCAAAGATGGATAAATAGAATTGCGACTTCCCACTCAAAGATGGGCGTCTTACTTGTGTCAATCAAGGTTGCTTTGTCACCGAATAAAGCCGTTACATATTTCCTTGTGTTCGAAGCTTAACGACAAATTGAAGTGTAAGGAAATTATATTCCTGAATAATATTCTTGTTTATCTCCTGGTGACTGTTGCAACATTTGAAATATCATTGACACAAGCACTACTTTGTCCACTCAAAGATGGATAAATAGAATTGCGACTTCCCACTCAAAGATGGGCGTCTTACTTGAGTCAATGAAGGTTGCTTTGTCATCGAATAAAGCTGTTACATATTTCCTTGTGTTCGAAGCTTAACGACAAATTGAAGTGTAAGGAAATTATATTCCAGAATAATATTCTTGTTTATCTCCTGGTGACTGTTGCAACATTTGAAATATCATTGACACAAGCACTACTTTGTCCACTCAAAGATGGATAAATAGAATTGCGACTTCCCACTCAAAGATGGGCGTCTTACTTGAGTCAATGAAGGTTGCTTTGTCATCAAAAAAAGCTGTTACATATATCCTTGTGTTCAAAACTTAACGACAAATTGAAGTGCAAGGAAATTATATTCCTGAATAATATTCTTGTTTATCTCCTGGTGACTGTTGCAACATTTGAAATATCATTGACACAAGCACTACTTTGTCCACTCAAAGATGGATAAATAGAATTGCGACTTCCCACTCAAAGATGGGCGTCTTACTTGAGTCAATGAAGGTTGCTTTGTCATCAAAAAAAGCTGTTACATATATCCTTGTGTTCAAAACTTAACGACAAATTGAAGTGCAAGGAAATTATATTCCTGAATAATATTCTTGTTTATCTCCTGGTGACTGTTGCAACATTTGAAATATCATTGACACAAGCACTACTTTGTCCACTCAAAGATGGATAAATAGAATTGCGACTTCCCACTCAAAGATGGGCGTCTTACTTGTGTCAATGAAGGTTGCTTTGTCACCGAATAAAGCCGTTACATATTTCCTTGTGTTTGAAGCTTAACGACGAATTGAAGTGTAAGGAAATTATATTCCTGAATAATATTCTTGTTTATCTCCTGGTGACTGTTGCAACATTTGAAATATCATTGACATAAGCACTACTTTGTCCACTCAAAGATGGATAAATAGGATTGCGACTTCCCACTCAAAGATGGGCATCTCTTACTTGTGTCAATGAAGGTTGCTTTGTCATCAAATAAAGCTGTTATTCTTGTGTTCAAAGGTTAATGACAAATTGGAGTGTAAGGAAATGATATCCTTCTATAATCTTGTGACTTTTAGAACCTTTCTGCACCATCATATTAAACTTGTCATTGCGCACATACACAAAGAGAAAAGGTTCCTTTTAACCCTACAAGTCTCGTAACAAGTACTACATTTATTTCAATTTTGAACAATTCCCATTGGTCCCTGCAAATTGTATATGTCGTTTTGAATCTAGTAAGGAAATGCACATTGTATGCAAAAAATTAATATGAACATTAAATATTATTTTCGTAGAGGTTTATCCTTGTGATAAACATCTACAGTCTCAGAAATTGGAGTGGAAATGTTTTGTACATTTCAGTGTCAAGGAATTTTTATAAAATATTTTTCTGTCATTGATATTTGATTCCGTACTCCGTTCCGGGATTCCGTTTCCTCATTCCACATTCAATATTTTACGGCTGCCATCTTCGCCATTAAAATGTGCATTAGTATACAGAAAAATCCTTTTTCGGTGAAGCAGCAACTATGTCTTTATTGCAAAAGAAATCAGACAAACACGTGCTTTAGAGGTAGATGTTATCAAAGAAACTACAGGCAACATACAAAGGTCAGATCTGTAGGGAGCAACTCGCTGTCGCATGAAACATGTGAGCTTATGTATCGATTATGTAAGCTCACATGCGAAACGATTTTTATAATCGACACCCAAAGCTATTACATAGACTTAAATATGCTTCTATGTATTTAAACAAGATTCAGAATGTACTTACGAAACAACAAGAAGGATCCACGGTTTAAAATAGGCGTTCTTTCTTCTCAATGGTTGATGAAACACTCAGTGTGCATTCGAGTCGCCAAGAGTGAACACTGAACTCCTTCGTCACCGCTTCCATGGGACTTGGCGTTTCATTTAAATAGTTTTTCGAACTATTATTCCTCCCTGCAGTCTATCTCCGCAATCTATCACACTCTCCTCGCTCATCTTCACAAAAAAACGGCCCTGCATGTACAAACCACCAAGATGGAAGGCGAACCGACAACGAAGAATATTCAAAAGGGCGCGCGATTCAAAATTCAACGTGAAAGCGAGGCACGCATGCTCATAAGACTCACGCCTCCAGAGCGAGGCAAAATGCGTGCAAGCGTGTTAAAAATCATTTATAATTTATTTTGCTGTTTCAAAATTGTTTCAAATTACGCTTCAATGTTTGGAGCGTTAATAATTTTAATAACACATCTTTGAATCTCCTAGAAAAGAAAGACAGAGGAAATCATCTATCACTTTTCCAGTATTTACGAAGTGTAGTTTAGCGCAGGCGATAATCTCTGTTCCTTCGGACATTTTAGGTCAATGTAATGATTCCTCATCTTGCCTGAAGCGTAATCAGTACAGTTAAAACAAATTTTATTATATGAGAAACCAGGGATTGATCATGAAAACCAGCGAATTTCAGTACAAAACCGCTTGCGGAAACGCAATGGAAACGAGCTCACACGTTTAAGTCAACGGAAACGCTGCAGAAACACGAAACAATGCCTCCATTTTCATCTTACACGTTTCCCGTCGTAACCGTCCTGCGGAAACGTAACGGAATTTTGAACCATCAGGTTTCCGCAACATTTCCGAATTGCGGAAACACCTTATTTCACCCTGTGTTACTACAAGCAGCTAATTAGAATGAAAATATATCAATTAATAGCCATATATATATAAAAATGAAAATGCAGTTAGCAGATACTGATTGGCATAAAAACGATTTTATTGGCTAATCTTGTTCAATATGGATTAGTGATAAGTATTATACGTTTCCTTTTACGTAAAATTACATGTCTTTACGCAATCAGGTTCTTTACTTTGATTTCTGATCAATACAAGTAAGCCGCCTGAATTTAAAAGAACACTACTTGTCCTTCAAATAGCTAAGCTAGCAAGTATGGCGTCAGAGCTATGGCTGAAAGCTTTGTCACTGTTAATGGCTATCCTCGTATGTGAACGTAAGTGAACAATCAATGCTTCCTGAATAAGTGAGTCAATTCATAATGATGCTTTAGTTGATTTTATCTGCTCTTTTGGGGAACGTATATGGAATTTAAAAAATAATAATAAGAAGAAGATTAGTTGTACAAAGGGAATAATGGCGATGAAATCCCCGTGATTATGGAAGAGTCTTACAAAGAAGTTGTATTCATATACCAATATGAATGTTATAAGGTGTTAGTAATCACTTCAATCACCACTCTTTTGTAGATTATTTTTTCTTTAATTCGCTATTAGCGAACCGAGATGAGTGGCAAGTGTGTTGTACAAGATGGTATGTATGAATATATGAATATTTTCCGCGTTTCTTTTCAAGAAGACTTCAAGCTAGAACATCGAGTCTCTGGTACAAATTCATGTATTCTTCAGTCACATCATAACATGTTGAAGTTTGAAAACTTCAGTTCTCGTGATTACGAGACATGACGTCATTATTTGGATAAGATCAAGCCACTTTGTATGTTATTATAATCTCTTCTGTCACAGTCTTTGCTGGTGTCCTTCTTGTGCATTAGCCGGGCGCATACCATGCACCCGGAGCATCGATCAGTCACTCAAGAAAAGTCAATCGTTCTGTCCATACACAAGCACCTTTCTGAGGATGTGCGCAGCTCCCAGCATGCAGATCTTTTGGATTTCTGTCAAAGTAGCTCTCTCTGATACTTTATTTTTTACTTTTTTTTTTTCTGACTAGTGGAGGGATCCAGTCCGTCACCATGCCCAACGTCACCTAGTCTTTGTTTTCAACCTCCAATAAGAGGTTTCTGCAGAGCCTATTTTCGTCGATATTATTTTGATTCAAAAAGTGGCAAGTGCAAAATGTTTATTTATGGAGGTTGCAGTGGAAATCGAAACAACTTTAGAGACAAGAAGAGCTGCGACCAAACATGTGCAGGTAAAACCAACTGCAATTCAATAGGGCACTTAAAGTTAAACGCAACCAACGAAACCACAAAGGAGTATTTAGGTTTATTTATGTTCCTTAAAAAAGTAAAATTTGAATTATAACACGAATCATTACTCCATTTCAGTTTCCTCAATATGTTTGTCATCACACCCCCATAGTACCTTCGTCAGGTAATATAATATGCCGTTAACATCCACAGCAATATGCCCCGGGGGAGGGACTAATAGTAAGCCCACACCAGCTCCTACAACTGCGCCGACAAGACCAAAGCCCACAATATGCCCTGCTATCTTGCGTGGCCTCTGTACCCTTCCTCCAGTTAAAGGACCTTGTAGGGCCCGCAAGACACGATTTTACTATGATCAACGAACCAATCAGTGCAGGATGTTCATTTATGGTGACTGCAGGGGAAATGGAAATAACTTTAAAACAAAGAAGAGATGCAATGATTATGATAATGGTTATCCTTTTGATTAGCATTACGACCACGATTACTTTGATGACGATGACGATGATGATGATATTATTATTTTATTATTATTATTACTGTTGTTGTTGTTATCATCATCATCATCATCCTCATTATTATTATTATTATTATTATTATTATTATTGTTGTTGTCGTTGTTGTTGTTTTACGTATATCACAGCCTCATTCCTCGATGCCAATTTTATCATTTAAAATTATTTACTTATATTTTTATTTATTTATATACTTACAATTCAAAGCTCTATTTATTTTTATACCTTATCTTATTTCTTAGTTATTGTCTCAGTTACATGTAAGACAGTAATATAACAGTCTTAGGATAAACAGTAATAACATTTATTTGTACATGGAAACCCGCCTAGTTTGTTGGGGCCAGAGTGTTCCGTTTGTGACTTGAATAAATTAAATATTATATACTAACCTATCTGCCTACCATCTACCTAACTGCCTCTAACCTATTATAAATATTTTTGTTACACATATGCGTGTCAATAAGTCATTTTTCCCTTGATTTCATGTTTGTTTTCTGTGATTAATTTTTCGTCAGCCATTGTTATTGTATATTAGGATGCATGCGACAAATTTTAACTCTTTCACTTTTTTTGGAGATAAATGTTTTCGAAGAAAATGGCCGAAAGGAGGGCGTGGACCGGGTGGATCAGGTCGGAGAGGCCGAAATCGAATGCGTTATTGGCGTAAGTAGACAAGTTATAATTATTTTCATTTTACGTAACTGATGACGAATTTTAAAGAAAAAAGAAATAATTAAGAACATGAAAATAAATACAGTATTAACAAAAAAAAAAAAAGAAAAAAACACACAGAAAACAAATTATTAACATAGGTATAAAAAGAAAACAAACAACGGCGCGCGTGCTTGCCCTATATAAGTCCTATTGAGCCGCCATGAACAAATTCTTTATTTACGAACGCCCGTACGTAAATAAAGATTTTTTTTTTCATGATAACGTGTTCAGCTATGTTTTTCGTCTCTTTTCCTAAGTACCCAAAATTCGTCGACGGCAATGATGAAAAACTACCTATTTTTTCTTTTTCTTTTTTTTTTTAATTTAGCTTCGTTCTAGCCAGTCAAACCAACTAAACAGCAAAAGCAATGAAGATGTTTTGCAAATAATAGAGCTTGAATGATTCGATGAAAAGTCTGCCGTAAAAACTGGCATTGAAGTGAGAAAAGACCAGAAATTGGTCTGTGTCGGAAAATATCCAATTTGCATATATAAAGTGTCCTCCGCTTTTAACGTTTGTTTACAAAACAAGTTAATCATAATAAGCTCAATAACGAAATAATATGCTCTTTTTGTTATCGCCGAACAATCCCACTGAAACAGGAAAATTTCTTTTGCAATAACAAGACAAATTACACAAGAAGACATAAATTTATTACTCATAAAAACAACTGCTGCCAGGTGTTCTCAAGAAGCCGTAATGACAAGCCAAAGTTCGTAAATGAATGTAAATGATGACAGTCGTCTTCGCTTAATAAAAACGTTTTTTGGCAAAGCAAGCAAAGCAAAACGTAAACATCTTTTCAGCAAATCCAAACCATACTCCACGACTTCTCACGAACATGTGAGTATTATAACTTTAGGTGAACTTCAATACTCTTTTACCTTTGTTTCTGCTTTAGTTTTCATTCATCGTTAACGAATAAATAAGCAAATTTTCTTTATCGGTTTTGCAGAAAGAATTGTCATTGACTAGACTAATGTGGCGTGTTTGTAATCAGCCAATAGAAGCGTTTGTTATTGTGTCGCGCGTTACGAGAATTTTGCAGTTAATCAAAAAGCAAGCATTTTTGTCAGCTATGTTATATAAGAATTTTGCTCATGCTTTTAGCTGTGCGTATATCGAGTTCTAGATGCACTTGAGAAGTTTGGAGAGCACCCAAGAAGCTAGAGCTACTCTTACGCATCTTTCCCGCTCTCCAAACTTCCCGCGTGCGTCCCATATACGCACGCTAAGCATGGACAAATTCTTAATTTGGGGGTTCAGACAACTACGTCCTCGACGAGCAACGGAAACGCCTAAAAAGCAACACATACATGAAGAGTTTGTAGGGAAGTCAAAATCTCAGCTCTTTGGTGATCACGCTTTTTGGCAAATATCTTTGTCTTTACTCCTTTTTTGTTTCTATTCTGTTTTGACAAGATTTGAGCACCAGAAAATTGTAATTAATAAATGGAACACAATAATAAGGGTGGATGAAGTTTGCAAGCAACTCGTATTCACGAAATTCAGTGAACTTCGCTTTCATTTCTTTTGCGATGTACTGTAAATGCCATTTTTACTGCCGACACGGCTTAGGGTATACTCGCAAGTACCCTACATTTCAACTCGCGGGTACCCTACGTTTCAATTACTTTACGGTGTTATCTAACTGTCCGTTCCCCTAATCGTTTCTGCTAGAAGGTTATTTTTTTCAGACTGTTCTTGGAAAAGAATCAGGTCGTCATTTTGCTAGTAGCAGCTTGTCTGTTGAGCTAATCTTAGCTTATCAGTCGCTCACTTTTATTCGTTATTTTATTTTATTTTATTTTTTCATTCGTTTAGTCAGGATATAGTAATTGGATGCCTAAATCAATGAAATTGAAACGTCTGTCGCTTAGAATCCCGGGTCCATTGAGGTCAACAAAAAATTTCCCGTCCGGTTAGGGGTTAGTATTTTGCCGTTTTTAGCCGTGACACTTCTGAATGAAGCATACATGAGGTAAAAGCAATAAAACGGTTAAAGAGTACTGGAAACAAGTTTGAAAAATATAAAAGATGGCGGCCGAAACGTGGAGAATTTTTTTCTGGCTTTCAAAGACGTTTTCTGGAAATTTTCGTCGGGCCGGCTACCCCTCAGGGGCTCAGTCAAATTCAAAGGAAAACAAAAAACCCAGTTTTTATCACAATCCTTGGTTTCAAAGACTGTGGTGGTTTTAAAGGCAGACAAGAGATGTCACTATATCAGGTACTACCATTCGCGATTTCTACAAACTTTTGTTGTCATCTCTCTGCGAAAGTCTACGCAGGTGAAAATCCATTCAAAAATGGCGATTTTTTGGTTGGTTTTTAGCGCGAAAAACCCTGTGAAATCGGTTAAGCTGGCAATTGAATTTGATGTTTCTTGATATAAATATTCCGGTGGTACCCACTGAGGTTGGGTTACGAGTGACTCACAATCGATTGTGAGTATTCTGATATCAGAGAGCAAAAAGCTCCGAAACTTATTCCACCATATTTTAAAGACCAAATCGTGGCTCGAATGCGGCTCTAGCCTGTTAAATTCCCGGATGTGACCGGGCATTCTACGCGATGAATAATTGCAAGTTGTTTGGTCTTAAATAACTTCCTGGTGATTCTTGATTGCCCTTATCGGATTGTGTCATTTACTATACAGGCGGAAGAGGAGATAATACCGCCGTAAATGGTTACCAGCAATAGAAAGTTTTCCGGAAGGTGGCTCTCTAACCACTATTTTAACCCTCAACTGTCCTCGACTCTGAGCGTTTTTGAGCATTAACAGACTTACGTTGAATTTTGTTAATTTCCAGCGCGACACGACAGACGATAATGTGGCAAAAGGGAACATCGTTGATTACTAGTTTTAAATTCATGTAAAACCTAAATATCATTTGTTTAGCAAATAATGTGTGATTTAATAAAACTGTTACGACACCTTACTAGCTGGGTGTTTGCCTGTTATTTTTCATACGTGTTATTTTGACTATGCGTGAGGTCATGGTAGCTGGCTATTGGCCTTTTTCTATCAGCGGTCGGCCGGATCTTTAGTAGACCTCGATCAGTAAAATCTTCAATTAAAAATTTTAGAGTAAAATGGTAAACTGATCTTTACGGCCGGAACAATGATATTAAAAATAACTAAGGAAAACAAAATGAAATGGTTATTACGTATACACGTATCTGTCCGATATTTCGGTTTGCAACGCAAATCTTAAACGGGGGCAAAAAAATTAATGACAAAAATGAATACAGATATAAGATGAACGTTACATACTCGAAATGATATAAATTCCACTAATATTTATAGTTGAGTTCATCGCGTCTATTTACACCACGAGGTTCTAATGCCACTGCTTTGTCATAAAAACCCCGTGGTTTATATACTAGACGTGATGAACTCAGTTAGTGACATTTGTATTTTTAATAGGCTATTACTTTGGTTAGTAAGTTTGTTTTAACGTTAAACGTAAATTGGAATACATTTTCTTTTTTCGCTTTTAAAGTTTTTTCCCCATATTTTATGACCAGAAAGTCTGTGGTCAAAAAGGAAACACATATAAATATATATATATATATATATATATATATATATATATATATATATATATATATATATTTTTAATATGTTTATTTACGTTTTTTCATCATAACTTCATAACTGTAACTAAATTAATTTGTTCCGCTAATTATTAAACCAAATGCCCCTTTCTTGAACTCCACGACTTTCAAAAAAAAAGAAATGTGTAAAATTAAAACCTTGATATTCATTAATTAATTCATTTTGTTTTATTTTATTTGTTTGTTTGTTTTTTTTTTATCCTCTAGTGCAGGAATTTCGGCATTTCTTGGTAAAGGTGACCTCTGTTTGGCAAATCACACTGAAAAAAGAATTGGAGATTGATATAAGAAAAAACATTTCTAATAGAATGAGGTAACTTACATGGATATACTCTGTACTTATGAGAAAAAAAAAATATAGAA
The DNA here is from genome assembly GCF_958299795.1 of Porites lutea. NCBI lineage: Eukaryota > Metazoa > Cnidaria > Anthozoa > Scleractinia > Poritidae > Porites > Porites lutea. The sequence goes on along the minus strand of NC_133201.1, from coordinate 31,655,303 downwards.
ACTGAAAGAAATACCTCTCTCAGCCCATACTTGCTCCGTGTTCAAATTTTTAAAATTAATCAAAAAGTGCTCCTTTCCGTATTATAGAACACATTTATCAACCCCTTACCAGTTCATTGTTTGATGAAGCAGCAGCAGTGGTTTGTGGCCAGTTTGCATCCCTTATTATTTTCAGCACAAAGACTCGTACTAGGAGGGCAATCATCGTGGATGTAGGTGCACACTCCTGTAGGCCAATCACACTTGCCCGGTTCAAGTCCACCTGTGGAAAAAAGTGATACGAAATGCTACGCAGCCCTTGCTCACAGTCAGAAGCGCTTGCAATGTAATTTCCCAGGGATTAGCTGTATCATGTAAATGTGCTTTACTGCTAGTAAGACATCTGCTGCCGCGAAGCGTTGGGATTTTTGAAGCCGTTTAGTCTAGAATTCATTTCAATAATATGGCCCAGAAAGAGTACGACTTATTGCCAAATGACCAGCTGCTCGGAGTTTTGGAATTAAACTTAGCCTGAGATACTAGGTGGTCTTCTTTAAATGCTTAGTACAGCGTAGAATACATCCCAGTAGAAACATTCAAAAGGTATTAACTTAACTTACTTGATATGTTGTCTAACACTTCTTACACTCGAATTTTCAAACCTCATAAAACAACTGTTCCTCGTGTTTTAGACATTGAATTCGTGACCCGCTTTTAAATCTCTTACCTGTTGGTTTGGGTGTAACAGGACAGCAGCAGCGGTTTGTGCTTAGAGTACATCTCCCATTACACTCTTTCGTATTCGATGGACAAGGAGTTTTGTAGTAGTTGCAGAAGCCAGTTGGCCAGTCGCATTTAGCTGGTGCATTCCCACCTGTAAAAATTAAATGATGGTTACCTGTCACCCAGCGTCACCCTCTGCGACACCCTTTGGTGTATTGGGGTCAGAAAGTATACAAGTGAATCTCAATGGCTCTGCTGAGATTTTAGGGCTATACAGGCATGTCGCTCTCAAGGTCAAGGTGCTTTGAAGCCATTTATTCTAGTATATGGGTTAGGGGTTAGGGTTAGGGTTAGGGTTTTAGATATGCTGCAGCAGTATTTTGAAATGATTTTACCTTTAGTGGAAAGCCTTTGATCTTCTTAACAAGATGAGGTATATTTTATGGGTGGTGGCGTTGCGGGAGGCCAGTGACGTCATCAACAATGGTCGCCATCTTGGCCACCATTCTTGGATTTTACCCAATTTTTTTTTTTTTTTTTTATTGACAACAAATTAACAACATTAATACACAGCAGAAAGTAAAAGAATAAGTAAGTAAATAAATGTCAGTAAGTAACAAAACAAATTACAATAAAAATAAAAAGTATTGGAAAATGAATTAAAAAAACTGTCTGTTGCTACACATACTTAATATTGTTTGCCACAATTTTCAATGCGATATTGTTCAAAAAGCTTACGTAAAAATTCCTCTAAATTAGGTTTCGTTACAATGTTCTTGCAAGTATACAGGTATTTCTTTTGTAGTAAAACCAATAGACGCAGTTTGCGTTGAGTTGAAATTGGCATTTGCATTGGAAGGGAGTCATCGAACGTGTTAAATAAAATTTGCTTGTGTAAAAGTTGTACGTTCTCTTTGTGATATTTATTAAGCCACCTTAAAGTTTTGGAAAAGAATTCCTTTGACTCTTGACAATATAAAAAGGTGTGTTCAATTGAATCTGGATTGAGGCAGAAAGGAATTAGAGATCAGGTTAAAACCGCGAGAAATGTATTTTGTTTTTTTTGTGTGTGTGCTTTACATGAAAAATAACACATAAATAATCACTTTGCATGATTTTAGCCACAAGATTTACTTTTATTGTTGAACGAAGTTGAAAAAACATGTAATTTCACCCAAAATTGGCTTGACCACCTGCTACTTATGAGGTCATATCTCGGAATCATAGCAACTGACCATCACTAAACTCCCCTCAAAATCTGCGCGAGGGATGAACGAACAGCTACTGAAAACGTCAGGTGCTGATGTTCCATCCTTTAGGAAAAAAGTCAGAAAAACCTTATGGGGGGTTAAAACATTCTAAAATGTTTAAGGTTTAAACATTTTAAAATTCTTCAGTTTTTTTTTCTTTTTGAATTTTTAATGAGCTTATGAACTTAAGTTAAATCTTCTCACCGAGACATTTTTGCTCGCAGCTTAACTTGTTTAAAAAGTTGTTTTGGTTTCCACGGCAACCCCCATAGATGAATTCCTTGCACTGTCCACTTTTTGCATGAAAGAAATATCGTCGAAAATACGCTTTGCATGGACCAGTTTCCGGAGGAAGAAGACAAACCCTGGGTGGCAAGCTAGAATCCTCCACACCTTAAAGAAAATAATAATAAATAGCAATAAAAGAATAGTCCAAAGAATACCTCCTTAATGCGGGGAATAAAGGGTTGGAACCAAGCGTCAGCATAGCAAGATATAATAACTATAAAAGTAAATTATAATTATCATAAAAATAAATAAATAAATACAAAAAAAATCCTAGAATCCTTTGAGGCAACTTTTTTTGGAAAGCTTTATAACTTTCAAAATTTTATAGGTAGAAGATCGTCAGACCACAACAAGACAACATTTGCCCTAAAATATCTTCTCATGTTTCATCTAGGGTGATGACGTCATCAGACACGTGGCCATTACTGAATTAAGAGTTTTTGTTGCAGTGACAAGATTTCATTATTGGGTTAAAATACAATAGTATATTTGAGGTTTTGGTTGTGTGCAGCATTTAAAAATAACCAGTTGACGTCCGGCATTTAAAAATTAAGGGGGCAATGATCATGAGCGAAAAAGTCGGGAAACTAGGTCGAGGGCTGTAGAGAGTTGACGTTTCATCACACGGCAGAGAAAATTTGCAGGAAAGTAATGTTCTACCTGCCATTTTTCTCCGTTACCAAAAGAGGGACATGACGTCATCAGTCACGTGATCAGAGCGTTTTGAATATTTTAGTTCGTTTTAAAGTACATTTTTCTTAATAAACCTGCAAGTTTTTGTTGTTTTTCTCTACAAATCTTTACACTGTATTTCCCCTGAGTAATTATTATTCCATTTTTAGAGTAGATGGAGACGAAAACTGAGCCAGAAGTTTAAAAGTTGCGTAAATCGATCGATATTGCAAATTAAAATCGAAAAGGAGACCTACTTTTGAGAATTTTGTAAAATCCGTTTTTAACTTAACTGTTTGTTTGCCGAAATAAATGTTCAACGTTTGTTAATAAAGGAGAACTTTCAAAGCTAAAAGGATGATCAAGGATGTATTTGGCGGCCATATCATTTTTCATGTAGCAGTTCTTCTAACGCTAAAAGCCAAATGGTTTGCTACCCTAACCTAAAACAATGGAAATAATGATAAACAATGTTGTGTTAATGTTTTCCCTGACCGATGAAAAGACATCTTACGAGCAGGGAGAGAATAGTACAGCCATACTGTTCAGACGTTAGCCGCGAGATCGAAAGTTCATAAATTTCTTAAACGTTCCCCAGCATGGGCCAGGCCTGAAAAAATATTAATGGGTTTATTGTAAGCTTTACGTCTGGTTTCGATCAGTTAAATATTTCAATTCTACACGGAAATTAAAACAACAACAACAACAATAACAACAATAACAACAACAACATAAACGAACAAATCATCCTTGAAAACTGTCAATCACCATAGAGAAGGAATTTATACCACTTTTAAACTTCAATTGACAGCGCTTACCGAGGTGGTCCAGGTAATTAAAGACATTTATTTTCAGTTCTAACATATTTGGAGGGTCCGGGTTCGAATCACCTTAAAGTCATTTTTCGGGACCTTATTTATTTTTTATTTTGTATTTTTTCTTTTTTACTCTCCTTTTTACCGGTGTGGTGCATATAGCTAGTAACATAATGTGGTAAATTGAAAGCAAAATTTGCAGGAATATAAGAGCTCTAATATTAGAGATCTCGCACGTGCGTTGAATAAATGGAAAATTTCACCTTCCTTTCTGTGGTTTAACTTTTCAACAAAATAAAGCAAAGTGTATGTACTCTCATGATTTGAACGTTCACTGTGAAATATGCGAATGCATATTCGCGATTTTGCGAAACAAAAGAGCTAAAAGGAGAAAACAATAGCGTGCTGCATTCATTGTTTAGTTTGCCACCTACAACATATTGATGAGCTTCGTCGTGCATTCTTGGCAACCAATGGCTGAAGCGCTTTCATAGAGTCTATGCACGATTGCGCGTAATATGACAGATCTACGAACTTTGTTGAACTGGAAGTAAATGTCCCGAGAACAATAGGCATTTTGCGCGATAAACTTTGACTGAAGCCTCGTATTCACAAGATGAGGTCACTACAGGATCTGTAAGTCCAAGGTCTCACATGCGCACAGAGAGACCAAGAAGGTGGCGCTCAACTTTGGTGACTATAAGGTCATTATCATTATTGTTATTATTATTTTCTCGCTTCAGGAGTTACTACCCCAGGCTATGTGTGTCTTCTACCCTAATCTAATTTTTTTCTCAGGGCACAATCGTAAAAGTTTCTTAAAGGTAACTAGCTACCAAACTCTCTTAATATCGACTTCTGCTGTGAAAGATTAAAAGAAATGTGTTAGGTTCAAATCATCTTTTTAACGTTCAAGATTCATCCACAACACACTCACCAGCTTACCTTCCAGCCCAGCAATAGCTGCTAACAGAAGAACCGTTGTAAGCCAAAGAGAAAACGCCATTGCTGCAAGTGTTCGGGATGCTCACATACACGGTTCTAAAAAGTCTGAACTATCATTGTCCTTTTGAGTTCATGCCTTCAGGGACAATATGGATTCGAGACAGAACCACTGTGCAAGGACTGTACTTCAAATGAGAGGGTACTTGAGAGTACTTAACCAAATGCATTACTAAAGGTGGATAGTGAATTAGTTTTGATTACCTGTGAGAGTTTAGGAAAGCCATCATTGTATCGATTTAAATTTCCTAAACCGATCACTTGTAAACGCAATGAGTTAAAAAATAATATACATTGTAAATGTAGAGTAGGCCATGGCTACAGAGACTTTTTACTACAGACAGCAAGAAACGTGATATTTGACCAAAAATCATAAGTGGTGAAATGAGCAAGGGACAATATATTTATAACTAATACGGTATGAATGTTTTTTTTTTTTAATCTGGCTTAAACACTTTTAATTCTTCCTGTAACGTTTTGTTGTTGTTGTTGTTGTTGTTGGGACGTTTTTCTTCAAAGTTTGGATTCTTATCGCCTGTCGTAGTTTTGTATTCATTTAAGCCTTCCATAAGGCCCTCCCTTTGTTAGTGTGTCTTACGGCACGTTCTTCTTACTTATGATAAGATCAAAGAAAAGTTTTGGTTTGTAATATTATTGGACTCCAGGTTTCAACAGCATGCTATTGACTGAGAAGTGGTGACTGATATTGTGTGAAGGGAATTTAAATACGTGCTTCTTTTGATGGTTATGGTTAGAGGTTTTGTTGGTTAATTTTAGAAGCTCGTCTAAAAAGGCGTGTTTTTTTTTCTGTATCTCTACTGATTATAGTTAATTTGACAATTAAAGAAGACAAGGAAAACAAGGCTATACTTTAAACTAATTGTGACGAGTACGTGGGTCAAAGAAATTGTCGTAACGCACTTGACCACGCAATATCACAATTGTACGTGAGACAGAGATAATTAATCATGATAACAATCCACCCAATGAAAATTTCTTTCAATATCATTTTTTAAATCTAAATGGAATATTTATCAAGCTCTATGTATCCGGTTCTTAACTCCTGAGACAGAATGGGCTTATCACATGACTTTTAGTATCCTGAACAGCATAACCGCTACCATTGTTTTTGGTACATATATCGGCATATTTCTAGCTACAACTTGATCGTTTCTGCCTTGATTGTGATTATGATTGTTATTATTATCATTGTGAAATAATAAAATGTTCGATTCGTATTGGTTCTCAGTAGACTTCATTCATCGCTTAATTTAGCTGCAGCTTTAAAACTGTCCAATTTGACCCTCCGATAAGAATCTGCTTGTATTCCGTGCTATTCTGACAGGCCGAATTTGACAGTTGAACGACCATGAAATTCTTGCATGAAATGTTGCTGGCAAATGAGCTTTAGTTTAAACAAGTATTAGTCGCTGCTAGGAAATCAATGCCTAGAAAAAAAGTTCAATCAGCAAGTTATCCGCCTTCAGTTAAACACACTTAATTAAAAACGTGTAATAAAAATATTCATTTACTTAGGGCAACTAATATTCCGATAGTTTCTCCAGAAGTTGTATAGGTAAGCAATGTTCGTTTTGCTTCGGCCAGCTATTAGCTGATGTAATAAGCATAATTGTACAGTCTAACTTTAATAAATATTCCAATTTTGAGTTTATCGCATTTTTCCAGCCCTTGTCTCATACAATTCAGGGGTAATCGGGCTCATAATTTCAAATCAGCTTATCATTTACGGCAAGGACACGATGGGGAGAAAAATGGTTGGGGGAAAAAGTACTGGGAGATGGAGAAATGTAATTAAAAAAGATAAATGAATTAAATAATTAAATTAAATTACTTAATTAAAGAGGAATGAATAACAAATTAGCTGAAAGTGGTATTTCTTAAGTTTAGGCTGTGTTTCAATTTTCCATGTTCTCGAAACCCGTGTCCCCAGTAACCGCATTATTGCCCATGATCTTAGTAGCATTCGACATGACGCGATTAATTGAAGAAAAATTGGCCCAATCTGATATGCGGAACTGCATCTTTTTACAACACGCAGGGAATTGGGGGAAGGGGAAAAAAATGTAGGTTCGCTCTCCTAGCCCATAAAATGGTGCCTCATCTTTTAATCTGTCAAATTTAATTTTGATCGAGGCATGTTTGTTTTTGTATCTCTGTCTGTACTAATTTATTGAAACATAAACATGTGCGAAGTAACAAAATATAGTTCCGACGTTCCGGCGACATCACGACGCCATCATCAACAAGGAATGGATATCGACGCGAGGAGTACTCTAATTAATTTGCATACATGAAAAACGTATCTGGGCAAAGAATTAAGCACATTAGACTGCAAAACAAAAATCAAAATCAGTAAAGAAATCGTTAAAGCGTATGAATCCGTTTGCAAGTTTAAAATCAGAGTTAATTGTTTGATGTACAGCATTTCGTTCTTTCCATTTCCCTTCGTTGTCGACTTGTGCAAACGTTGGGGTGGGATTGAAATTAGTTTATTCATTTAGTAATTTGTTTTGTGACACAATCATTTAGTAATTTATCTATTTATTTATCTATTTATTTATTATTTAGGTGCATGGAATCGAGTAGCCAATACCTAGAATAGCCTTGCACGTTATTCTTACTGATCAACAAATGGGCATTTTGAAACTGCATTTCGTGATTGTTTGATTTTGTGATGTGTGTTGTTTCTTAATGTTGCAACTGTAAGTGATCAGTCCATGCCCTAACCATTTCTGCATAATCGATGACGTTATTAAGATTAATGGCTTCCGGTGCTGACATCGAGGAAACTCAATTAGACTGTTATTTGAGCCTTAGGCCGATTTAGTCCTAAGTAATATTCCATGAAATACATTACAACCGAATGGGTGATAGCTTCGGCTGTGGTTGGATAGGGAAATTTTGGAAAAAAAACATCGAGCAAAGGGGCTTTCTACAGGGCACCGATTGCCATCTGTCTTAGTGTTTACAGGTATGTAACATTTTTTTGGTTCCTGCAAACAAATGTTTACAAAAACTTGAAGAAATTTGCTTACGATTTGTCAAGGTCCTGTGAAGTACAGGTGTACTGTACAGTACCGCAAATGATCCCCAACCGCAAATGACCCCGAGACCGCAAATGATCCCCAAAATGGACCGCAAATGATCCTCGACCGCAAGTGATCCCTAAACTCGACCGCAAATGATCCCGTGAAAACTTGAGGAATGGAATGGATTTTACGTGATAAACAGCAAGACATTTGTTCGTAACTTAGGTGCCCGTTACGGAACAAGGCATGATTTAACATAAACACAAGGTCAAAATGCCCCCGAACTTATCAATGTCCACAGGTTTCGATTTATTTCGAAATAGCAACTTTCTTACAGCTCATGAACGTGTTGTGAATAGTTATATTGGCGCTAAGCGGTAGTTATCGCGTGACAAAACATTGTAGGAAACCGTCACATTCACGTACTAAAAGAAAGTCGCTTATGATTATTCGGATCCAGGAGGCACTTTGGAGAAAATTAAACAACCTAAAACCCTTATTTAGCAGCAATGAAGAGCACTGCTTTCAAAAGAGGTCAAAGGAAATGCTCTTGCATCAAAGGGCAAATCATGCCGACCAGAAACAACAATAACCAGGGGCACCCAACGACAATTTTCGGAAAATATCTGTTCGGAAGACGATTTGAGATCTAGAATTTTCGGAACATTTGCCGTTGGGGATCATTTGCGGTACTGTACAGTACCCAGCGTTTAAGTTGTCCGTGCTCTAAAGTAAAATTACTAAATGCTGCCATGCCATAAACATTGCTGCAACAATTTTTAAAATATCCATTGCGGTAATTAAACGTTTTTTCTTTACGGCTATCATATCTTATGTATTAGTAGGTTTTAAAAACCTATAATCGCGGCTTAGCTACTCATGAGTATGCAAATAGCCTGATCTTAACCGCGGTAAAACTGTGTCCTACACCAAGGGAAGAAATTTAAAAACACTAGGATATAGAAAGCATACCTCTTGTTTCTACAAACGCCATTCAGCGACATACATGTAATGACTCTGATCTTGGGGGAAAAAAAGGACTGCCTTTTTCGGATAATGTTTCTTAGCTTATTTATCTCTCGAACAATAACACCAACACCTTTATTTCTACTTTTCTATATCCCTAAATGAAGACTGATATGATCGATTCCCTCAAGAATTCAGCTCCAACCTGGAAAACCAGTTCCCATGTTCTCAAAAGCACTCCCTCTGGACATTATAAGACTT
>NC_133201.1:31561297-31641297 GCF_958299795.1 Porites lutea | reverse complement strand
TACAGCTCTACCAAAACAGCTGAGCTAAATAACTATCCCCAGCCCCTTCCCATCAGGGGGCCTTTCGGTTTACCGTCCCTGATTCTGCAAGAACGTTTTTGCATGCATCAACTTCATTTATTGAAAAACACGCTCAAACGTGGGTAGTAAAACGCTCAATATCGCTTCTCAGCTCTTTTTGTAGCAATATTGCAAAATCAGTTGTACGTTTTAGTTTCCTCTTTTACCGTATACCTTTAAAATGGGTAAACTCTGTCTTGTGGACACAAATGGATAATGGCCATCAAACTGATAAAAAAAATATTTAAGTTAGAATAAAATAAAACCAGGTATCAAGTTAGTCATGTCCCCAGCCAACCTCACAGTTCTATTTTTATATTTAATGCTATATTTTATATTTTAAAAGAATGTAGTAAATGTCAACTGTCTGTCAGCCGATATACGCCGGAGCTGTTGATTTTAAAGATAACTTTCCAGGCATGAATGATTCTGAGAGTTCCTTTCAGCGGCAAGTTACTACAAGCAGCTAATTAGAATGAAAATATATCAATTAATAGCCATATATATATAAAAATGAAAATGCAGTTAGCAGATACTGATTGGCATAAAAACGATTTTATTGGCCAATCTTGTTCAATATGGATTAGTGATAAGTATTATACGTTTCCTTTTACGTAAAATTACATGTCTTTACGCAGTCAGGTTCTTTACTTTGATTTCTGATCAATACAAGTAAGCCGCCTGAATTTAAAAGAACACTACTTGTCCTTCAAATAGCTAAGCTAGCAAGTATGGCGTCAGAGCTATGGCTGAAAGCTTTGTCACTGTTAATGGCTATCCTCGTATGTGAACGTAAGTGAACAATTAATGCTTCCTGAATAAGTGAGTCAATTCATAATGATGCTTTATTTGATTTTATCTGCTCTTTTGGGGAACGTAGATGGAATTTAAAAAATAATAATAAGAAGAAGATTAGTTGTACAAAGGGAATAATGGCGATGAAATCCCCGTGATTATGGAAGAGTCTTACAAAGAAGTTGTATTCATATACTAATATGAATGTTATAAGGTGTTAGTAATCACTTCAATCACCACTCTTTTGTAGATTATTTTTTCTTTAACTCGCTATTAGCGAACCGAGATGAGTGGCAAGTGTGTTGTACAAGATGGTATATATGAATATATGAATATTTTTCCGCGTTTCTTTTCAATAAGACTTCAAGCTAGAACATTGAGTCTCTGGTACAAGTTCATGTATTCTTCAGTCACATCATAACATGTTGAATTTTGAAAACTTCAGTTCTCGTGATTACAAGACATGACGTCATTATTTGGATAAGATCAAGCCACTTTGTATATTATTATAATCTCTTCTGTCACAGTCTTTGCTGGTGTCCTTCTTGTGCATTAGCCGGGCGCATACCATGCACCCGGAGCATCGATCAGTCACTCAAGAAAAGTCAATCGTTCTGTCCATACACTAAGCACCTTTCTGAGGATGCGCGCAGCTCCCAGCATGCAGATCTTTTGGATTTCTGTCAAAGTAGCTCTCTCTGATACTTTATTTTTTACTTTTTTTTTTCTGACTAGTGGAGGGATCCAGTCGGTCACCATGCCCAACGTCACCTAGTCTTTGTTTTCAACCTCCAATAAGAGGTTTCTGCAGAGCCTATTTTCGTCGATATTATTTTGATTCAAAAAGTGGCAAGTGCAAAATGTTTATTTATGGAGGTTGCAGTGGAAATCGAAACAACTTTAGAGACAAGAAGAGCTGCGACCAAACATGTGCAGGTAAAACCAAATGCAATTCAATAGGGCACTTAAAGTTAAACGCAACCAACGAAACCACAAAGGAGTATTTAGGTTTATTTATGTTCCTTAAAAAAGTAAAATTTGAATAATAACACGAATCATTACTCCATTTCAGTTTCCTCAATATGTTTGTCATCACACCCCCATGGTACCTTCGTCAGGTAATATGCCGTTAACATCCACAGCAATATGCCCCGGGGGAGGGACTAATAGTAAGCCCACACCAGCTCCTACAACTGCGCCGACAAGACCAAAGCCCACAATATGCCCGGCTATCTTGCGTGGCCTCTGTACCCTTCCTCCAGTTAAAGGACCTTGTAGGGCCCGCAAGACACGATTTTACTATGATCAACGAACCAATCAGTGCAGGATGTTCATTTATGGTGACTGCAGGGGAAATGGAAATAACTTTAAAACAAAGAAGAGACGCAATGATTATGATAATGGTTATCCTTTTGATTAGCATTACGACCACAATTACTTTGATGACGATGACGATGATGATGATATTATTATTTTATTATTATTATTACTGTTGTTGTTGTTATCATCATCATCATCATCATCCTCATTATTATTATTATTATTATTATTGTTGTCGTTGTTGTTGTTTTACGTATATCACAGCCTTATTCCTCGATGCCAATTTTATCATTTAAAATTATTTACTTATATTTTTATTTATTTATATACTTAATATTCAAAGCTCTATTTATTTTTATACCTTATCTTATTTCTTAGTTATTGTCTCAGTTACATGTAAGACAGTAATATAACAGTCTTAGGATAAACAGTAATAACATTTATTTGTACATGGAAACCCGCCTAGTTTGTTGGGGCCAGAGTGTTCCGTTTGTGATTTGAATAAATTAAATATTATATACTAACCTATCTGCCTAACATCTACCTAACTGCCTCTAACCTATTATAAATATTTTTATTACACATATGCATGTCAATAAGTCATTTTTCCCTTGATTTCATGTTTGTTTTCTGTGATTAATTTTTCGTCAGCCATTGTTATTGTATATTAGGATGCATGCGACAAATTTTAATTCTTTCACTTTTTTTGGAGATAAATGTTTTCGAAGAAAATGGCCGAAAGGAGGGCGTGGACCGGGTGGATCAGGTCGGAGAGGCCGAAATCGAATGCGTTATTGGCGTAAGTAGACAAGTTATAATTATTTTCATCTTACGTAACTGATGAGGAATTTTAAAGAAAAAAGAAATAATTAAGAACATGAAAATAAATACAGTATTAACAAAAAAAAAAGAAAAAAACACACAGAAAACAAATTACTAACATAGGTATAAAAAGAAAACAAACAAAGGCGCGCGTGCTTGCCCTATATAAGACCCATTGAGCCGCCATGAACAAATTCTTTATTTACGAACGCCCGTACGTAAATAAAGATTTTTTTTTTTTTTTCATGATAACGTGTTCAGCTATGTTTTTCATCTCTTTTCCTAAGTACTCAAAATTCGTCGACGGCAATGATGAAAAACTACCTATTTTTTTTTTTTTTTTTTTTTTTTTAATTTAGCTTCGTTCTAGCCACTCAAACAAACTAGACAGCAAAAGCAATGAAGATGTTTTGCAAATAATAGAGCCTGAATGATTCGATGAAAAGTCTGCCGTAAAGACTGGCATTGAAGTGAGAAAAGACCAGAAATTGTTCTGTGTCGCAAAATATCCAATTTGTGTAAAGTGTCCTCCGCTTTTAACGTTTGTTTACAAAACAAGTTAATCATAATAAGCTCAATAACGAAAAAATATGCTCTTTTTGTTATTCGTTAATTTTTCGAAAATTTCTTTTGCAATAACAAGACAAATCACACAAGAAGACATAAATTTATTACTCATAAAAACAACTGCTGCCGGGTGTTCTCAAGAAGCCGCAATGACAAGCCAAAGTTCGTAAATGAATGTAAATGACGACAGTCGTCTTCGCTTAATAAAAACGTTTTCTGGATTTCGCCTAGCAAAACGTAAACATCTTTTCAGCAAATCCAAACCATACTCCACGACTTCTCACGAACATGTGAGTATTATAACTTAGGTGAACTTCAATACTCTTTTACCTTTGTTTCTGCTTTAGTTTTCATTCATCGTTAACGAATAAATAAGCAAATTTTCTTTATCAGTTTTGCAGAAAGAATTGTCATTGATTAGACGAATGTGGCGTGTTTGTAATCAGCCAATAGAAGCGTTTGTTATTGTGTCGCGCGTTACGAGAATTTTGCAGTTAATCAAAAAGCAAGCATTTTTGTCAGCTATGTTATATAAGAATTTTGCTCATGCTTTTAGCTGTGCGTATATCGAGTTCTAGATGCACTTGAAAAGTTTGGAGAGCACTCAAGAAGCTAGAGCTACTATTACGCATCTTTCCCGCTCTCCAAACTTCCCGCGTGCGTCCCATATACGCACGCTAAGCATGGACAAATTCTTAATTTGGGGGTTCAGACAACTACGTCCTCGAGGAGCAACGGAAACGCCTTAAAAGCAACACATACATGAAGAGTTTGTAGGGAAGTCAAAATCTCAGCTCTTTGGTGATCACCGTGCTTTTTGGCAAATATCTTTGTCTTTACTCCTTTTTTGTTTCTATTCTGTTTTGGCAAGATTTGAGCACCAGAAAATTGTAATTATTAAATGGAACACAATAATAAGGGTGGATGAAGTTTCCAAGCAACTCGTATTCACGAAATTCAGTGAACTTCGCTTTCATTTCTTTTGCAATGTACTGTAAATGCCATTTTTACTGCCGACTCGGCTAAGGGTATACTCGCAAGTACCCTACATTTCAACTCGCGGGTACCCTACGTTTCAATTACTTTACGGTGTTATCTAACTGTCCGTTGCCCTAATCGTTTCTGCTACAAGGTAATTTTTTTCAGACTGTTTTTTGAAAAGAATCAGGTCGTCATTTTGCTTGTAGCAGCTTGTCTGTTGAGCTAATCTTAGCTTATCAGTCGCTCACTTTTATTCGTTATTTTATTTTATTTTTCCATTCTTTTAGTCAGGATATAGTAATTGGATGCCTAAATCGATGAAATTTAAATGTCTGTCGCTTAGAATCCCGGGTCCATTGAGGTCAACAAAAAATTTCCCGTCCGGTTAGGGGTTAGTATTTTGTCGTTTTTAGCCGTGACACTTCTGAATGAATCATACATGAGGTAAAAGCAATAAAACGGTTAAACAGTACTGGAAACAAGTTTGAAAAATAAAAAAGATGGCGGCCGAAACGTGGAGAATTTTTTTCTGCCTTTCAAACACGTTTTCTGGAAATTTTCTTCGGGCCGGCTACCCCTCACGGGTTCAGTCAAATTCAAAGGAAAACAAAAAACCCAGTTTTTATCACAATCCTTGGTTTCAAAGACTGTGGTGGTTTTAAAGGCAGACAAGAGATGTCACTATATCAGGTACTACCATTCGCGATTTCTACAAACTTTTGTTGTCATCTCTCTGCGAAAGTCTACGCAGGTGAAAATCCATACAAAAATGGCGATTTTTTGGTTGGTTTTTAGCGCGAAAAACCCTGTGAAATCGGTTAAGCTGGCATTAATCGAAGGTAAGATCTTGAATTTGATGTTTCTTGATATAAATATTCCGGTGGTACCCACTGAGATTGGGTGACGAGTAACTCACAATCGATTGTGAGTATTCTGATATCAGAGAGCAAAAAACTCCGAAACTTATTCCACCATATTTTAAAGACCAAATCGTGGCTCGAATGCGGCTCTAGCCTGTTAAATTCCCGGATGTGACCGGGCATTCTACGCGATGAATAATTGCAAGTTGTTTGGTCTTAAATAACTTCCTGGTGATTCTTGATTGCCCTTATCGGATTGTGTCATTTACTATACAGGCGGGAGAGGTGATAATACCGCAGTAAATGGTTACCAGCAATAGAAGGTTTTCCGGAAGGTGGGTCTCTAACCACTATTTTAACCCTCAACTGTCCTCGACTCTGAGCGTTTATGAGCATTAACAGACTTACGTTGAATTTTGTTAATTTCCAGCGCGACACGACAGACGATAATGTGGCAAAAGGGAACATGCTGATTACTAGTTTTAAATTCATGTAAAACTTAAATATCATTTGTTTAGCAAATAATGTGTGATTTAATAAAATTGTTACGACACCTTACTAGCTGGGTGTTTGCCTGTTATTTTTCATACGTGTTATTTTGACTATGCGTGAGGTCATGGTAGCTGGCCATTGGCCTTTTTCTATCAGCGGTCGGCCGGATCTTTAGTAGACCTCGAACAGTAAAATCGTCAATTAAAAATTTTAGAGTAAAATGGTAAACTGATCTTTACGGCAGGAACAATGATATTAAAAATAACTAAGGAAAACAAAATGAAATGGTTATTACGTATACACGTATCTGTCTGATATTTCGGTTTGCAACACAAATCTGAAACGGGGGCTGAAAAATTATTGACAAAAATGAATACAGATATAAGATGAACGTTACATACTCGAAATGATATAATTTCCAGTAATATTTATAGTTGAGTTCATCGCGTCTATTTTTACACCATGAGGTTCTAATGCCACTGCTTTGTCATAAAAACCCCGCTAATACTAGACGTGATGAACTCAGTTGGTGACATTTGTATTTTTTATCACTTTGGTTAGTAAGTTTGTTTTAACGTTAAACGTAAATTGGAAGACATTTTTTTTTTTTTTTCGCTTTTAAAGCTTTTTTCCCCATATTTTATGACCAGAAAGTCTGTGGTCAAAAAGGAAACACATATAAATATATATATATATATTTTAATATGTTTATTTACGTTTTTTCATCATAACTTCATAACTGTAACTAAATTAATTTGTTCCGCTAATTATTAAACCAAATGCTCCTTTCTTGAACTCCACGACTTAAAAAAAAAAAAAAAATGTAAAATTAAAACCTTGATATTCATTAATTAACTCATTTTGTTTTATTTTATTTTGTTTTTATCCTTTAGTCAGGCAGGAATTTCGGCATTTCTTGGTAAGGGTGACCTCTGTTTGGCAAATCACACTGAAAAAACAATTGGAGATTGATATAAGAAAAAATGTTCTATTAGAATGAGGTAACTTACATGGATATACTCTGTACCTATGAGAAAAAAAAAAAGAAAGAAACTGAAAGAAATACCTCTCTCAGCCCATAATTGCTCCGTGTTCAAATTTTTAAAATTAATTAAAAAGTGCTCCTTTCCGTATTATAGAACACATTTATCAACTCCTTACCAGTTTATTGTTTGATGTTGCAGCAGCATTTAAGTGTGGCCAGTGTGCATCCCTTATTATTTTCAGCACAAAGCCTCGTACCAGGAGGGCAAACATCTTCGATGTAGTAGCACGCTCCTGTAGGCCAATCACACTTGCCCGGTTCAAATCCACCTGTAGAAAAAAATGATACGAAATGCTAAGCAGTCCTTGCTCATAGTCAGAAGCGCTTGCAATATAATTTCCCAGGGATTAGCTGTATCATGTAAATGTGCTTTATTGCTAGTAAGACATCTGCCGCCGCGAAGCGTTGGGATTTTTGAAGCCTTTTAGTCTAGAATTCATTTCAATAATACGGCCCACAAAGAGTACTATTTATTGCCAAATGACCAGCTGCTCGGAGTTTTGGAATTAAACGTAGCCTGAGATACTAGGTGGTCTCTTTAAATGCTTAGTACAGCGTAGAATACATCCCAGTAGAAACATTCAAAAGGTATTAACCAAACTTACTTGATATGCCGTCTAACACTTCTTACACTAAACTCTTGCTACACATACTTATATGGTATATTCTGGTATATGGGTTAGGGGTTAGGGGTTAGGGTTAGGGTTTTTGATATGCTGCAGCAGTATTTTCAAATGATTTTACCTTTAGTGGAAGGCCTTTGATCTTTTAAACAAGATGAGGTATATTTTATGGGTGGTGGCGCTGCAGGAGGCCTGTGACGTCACCAACAATGGTCGCCATCTTGGCCACCATTCTTGGATTTTACCAATAATATATTTTTTTATTGATAACAAATTAACAACATTAATACACAGCAGAAAGTAAAAGAATAAGTAAGTAAATAAATACGTCAGTAAGTAACAAAACAAATTACAATAAAAATAAAAAGTATTGGAAAATAAATAATAAAAAAAAACTGTCAGTTGCTACACATACTTAATATTGTTTGCCACAATTTTCAATGCGATATTGTTCAAAAAGCTTACGTAAAAATTCCTCTAAATTAGGTTTCGTTACAATGTTCTTGCAAGAATACAGGTATTTCTTTTGTAGTAAAACCAATAGACGAAGTTTGCGTTGAGTTGAAATTGGCATTTGCATTGAAAGGGAGTCATCGAACGTGTTAAATAAAATTTGCTTGTGTGAAAGTTGTACGTTCTCTTTTTGATATTTATGAAGCCACTTTAAAGTTCTGGAAAAAAATTCTTTTGACTCTTGACAATATAAAAAGGTGTGTTCAATTGAATCTGGATTAAGGCAGAAAGGAATTAGAAATCAGGTTAAAACCGCGAGAAATGTTTTTTTGTTTTTTTGTTTTGTTTTGTTTTTTTTGTGCTTTACATGAAAAATAACACATAAATAAACTCGTTGCATGATTTTAGCGACAAGATTTACTTTTATTGTTGAACGAAGTTGAAAAAACATGTAATTTCACCCAAAATTGGCTTGACCACCTGCTACTTATGAGGTCATATCTCGGAATCATAGCAACTGACCATCACTAAACTCCCCTCAAAATCTGCGCGAGGGATGAACGAACAGCTACTGAAAACGTCAGGTGCTGATGTTCCATCCTTTAGGAAAAAAGTCAGAAAAACCTTATTGGGGGTTAAAACATTTTAAAATGTTTAAGGTTTAAACATTTTAAAATTCTTTAGTTTTCTTCCTTTTTGAATTTTTAATGAGTTTATGAACTTAAGTTAAATCTTCTCACCGAGACATTTTTGCTCGCAGCTTAACTTGTTTAAAAAGTTGTTTTGGTTTCCACGGCAACCCCCATAGGTGAATTCCTTGCACTGTCCACTTTTTACATGAAAGAAATATCGTCGAAAATACCCTTTGCATGGACCATGTACCGGAGGAAGAAGACAAACCCTGGGTGGCAAGCTAGAATCAGGGGCGGATCCAGGGGGAGGGTGCAAGGGGTGCGCACCCCCCCTGGGATGACCTGCGGCCGCTTTCTAATTAACACTGTGCAGTAGCTTGACAGACATACAAAATCTGCTCTATCGTTTGATATGTATTCTCAGCAGTTTACATTATGTTATTTCCTAGTCAAAAGCCCTCTTCTTCGTATTCGCTTTTACAATTTTTTACGTCATCGGTCAGTTAGTGGTGCACCCCCTCCTAAGAAAAATCCTGGATCCGCCCCTGAGAATCCTCCACACCTTAAAGAAAATAATAATAAATAGCAATAAGTTCGTCCACAGAATACCTCCTTAATGCGGGGAATAAAGGGTTGGAACCAAGCGTCAGCATAGAAAGATGTAATAACTATAAAAGTAAATTATAATTATCATAAAAAAAAAATAAATAAATAAATAACATCCTAGAATCCTTTGAGGCAACTTTTTTTGGAAAGCTTTATAACTTTCAAAATTTTATAGGGAGAAGATTGTCAGACCACAACAAGGTAACATTTGCCCTAAAATATCTTCTCATGTCTCATCTAGGGTGATGACGTCATCAGACACGTGACCATTGCTGAATTAAGAGTTTTTGTTGCAGTGACAAGATTTCATTATTGGGTTAAAATAAAATAGTATATTTGAGGTTTTGGTTGTGTGCAGCATTTAAAAATAACCAGTTGACGTCCGGCATGTAAAAATTAAGGGGGCAATGATCATGAGCGAAAAAGTCGGGAAACTAGGCCCAGGGCTGTAGAGAGTTGACGTTTTATCACACGGCGGAGAAAATTTGCAGGAAAGTAATATTATACCTGACATTTTTTTTCGTTACCGAAAGAGGGGCATGACGTCATCAGTCACGTGATCAGAGCGTTTTGAATATTTTAGTTCGTTTTAAAGTACATTTTTCTTAATGAACCTGCAAGTTTTTGTTGTTTTTCTCTACAAATCTTCACACTGTATTACCCCTGAGTAATTATTATTCCATTTTTAGAGTAGATGGAGACGAAAACTGAGCCAGAAGTTTAAAACTTGCGTAAATCGACCGATATTGCAAATTAAAATCGAAAAGGAGCCCTACTTTTGAGAATTTTGTAAAATTCTTTTTTAACTTAACTGTTTGTTTGCCGAAATAAATGTTCAACGTTTGTTAATAAAGGAGAACTTTCAAAGCTAAAAGGATGATCAAGGATGTATTTGGCGGCCATATTGTTTTTCATGTAGTAGTTCTTCTAACGCTAAAAGCCAAATGGTTTGCTACCCTTGCCTAAAACAATGAAAATAATGATAAACTATGTTGTGTTAATGTTTTCCCCGACCGATGAAAAGACATCTTACGAGCAGGGAGAGAATAGTGCAGTCTTACTGTTCAGACGGTAGCCGCGAGATCGAAAGTTCATAAATTTCTTAAACGTTCCCCGGCATGGGCCAGGCCTGAAAGAATAGTAATGGGTTTATTGTAAGCTTTACGTCTGGCTTCGATCAGTTAAATATTTCAATTCTACACGGAAATTAAAACAACAACAACAACAATAACAACAACAACAAAAACGAACAAATCATCCTTGAAAACTGTCAATCACCATAGAGAAGGAATTTGTACCACTTTTAAACTTCAATTGGCAGCGCTTACCGAGGTGGTCCAGTAGATAGAGACATTTATTTTCAGTTCTAACGTATTTGGAGGGTCTGGGTTCGACTCCCCTTAAAGTAATTTTTCGGGATCTTATTTATTTTTTATTTTTCTTTTTCTTTTTCTTTTTACTCTCCTTTTTACCGGTGTGGTGCATATACCTAGTAACATAATGTGGTAAATTGAAAGCAAAATTTGCAGGAATATAAGATCTCTAATATTAGAGATCTCGCACGCGCGTTAAATAAATGGAAAATTTCACCTTCCTTTCTGTGGTTTAACTTTTGAAAAAAATAAAGCAAAGTGTATGTATTCTCATGATTTGAACATTCACTGTGAAATATACGCATATTCGCGGTTTTGCGAAACAAAAGAGCTAAAAGGAGAAAACAATAGCGTGCTGCATTCATTGTTTAGTTTGCCACCTACAACATATTGGTGAGCTTCGTCGTGCATTCTTGGCAACCAATGGCTGAAGCGCTTTCATAGAGTCTATGCACGATTGCGCGTAATATGACAGATCTACGAACTTTGTTGAACTGGAAGTAAATGTCCCGAAAACAATAGGCATTCTGCGCGATGAACTTTGACTGAAGCCTCGTATTAACAAGATGAGGTCACTACAGGATCTGTAAATCCAAGGTCTCCCATGCGCACAGAGAGACCAAGAAGGTGGCGCTCAACTTTGGTGACTATAAGGTCATTATCATTATTATCATTATTATTATTTTCTCGCTTCAGGAGTTACTACCCCAGGCTATGTGTGTCTTCTACCCTAATCTAAATTTTTTCTCAGGGCACAATCGTAAAAGTTTCTTAAAGGTAACTAGCTACCAAACTCTCTTAATATCGACTTCTGCTGTGAAAGATTAAAAGAAATGTGTTAGGTTCAAATCATCTTTTTAACGTTCAAGATTCATCCACAACACACTCACCAGCTTACCTTCCAGCCCAGCAATAGCTGCTAACAGAAGAAGCATTGTAAGCCAAAGAGAAAACGCCATTGCTGCAAGTGTTCGGGATGCTCACATACACGGTTCTAAAAAGTCTGAACTATCATTGAGTTCATGCCTTCAGGGACAATATGGATTCGAGACAGAACCACTGTGCAAGGACTGTACTTCAAATGAGAGGGTACTTGATAGTACTTAACCAAATGCATTACTAAAGGTGGATAGTGAATTAGTTTTGATTACCTGTGAGAGTTTAGGAAAGCCATCATTGTATCGATTTACATTTCCTAAACCGATCACTTGTAAACGCAAAAATGAGTTAAAAAATAATATACATTATAAATGTAGAGTACGCCATGGCTATAGAGACTTTTTACTACAGACAGCAAGGAACGTGATATTTGACCAAAAATCATAAGTGGTGAAATGAGCAAGGGACAATATATTTATAACTTATGTTTTTTTTTTTTGTTTGTTTTTTTTTGTTTTGTTTTTTTTTAATCTGGCTTAAACACTTTTAATTCTTCCTTTTTTTTTTTTGTTTTGTTTTGTTTTGTTTTTTTTTTTTTTTGGGACGTTTTTCTTCAAAGTTTGGATTCTTATCGCCTGTCGTAGTTTTGTATTCATTTAAGCCTTCCATAAGGCCCTCCCTTTGTGAGTGTGTCTTACGGCACGTTCTTCTTACTTATGATAAGATCAAAGAAAAGTTTTGGTTTGTAATATTTTTGGACTCCAGGTTTCAACAGCATGCTATTGACTGATAAGTGGTGACTGATATTGTGTGAAGGGAATTTAAATACGTGCTTCTTTCGATGGTTATGGTTAGAGGTTTTGTTGGTTAATTTTAGAAGCTCGTCTAAATAAGGCGTGTTTTTGTTTTCTGTATCTCTACTGATTATAGTTAATTTGACAATTAAAGAAGACAAGGAAAGCAAGGCTATACTTTTAACTAATTGTGAGAGTACGTGCGTCAAAGAAATTGTTGTAACGCACTTGACCATGAAATATCATAATTGTACGTGAGACAGAGATAATTAATCATGATACCAATCCACCCAGTGAAAATTTCTTTCAATGTCATTTTTTTAAATCTAAATGGAATATTTATCGAGCTCTATGTATCCGGTTCTTAACTCCTGAGACAGAATAGGCTTATCACATGACTTTTAGTATCCTGAACAGCATAACCGCTAGCATTGTTTTTGGTACATATACCGGCATATTTCTAGCTACAACTTGATCGTTTCTGCCTTGATTGTGATTATGATTGTTATTATTATCATTGTGAAATAATAAAATGTTCGATTCGTATTGGTTCTCAGTAGGCTTCATTCATCGCTTAATTTAGCTGCAACTTTAGAACTGTCCAATTTGACCCTCCGATAAGAATCTGCTTGTATTCCGTGCTATTCCGACAGGCCGAATTTGACAGTTGAGCGACCATGAAATTCTTGCATGAAATGTTGCTGGCAAAGGAGCTTTAGTTTAAACAAGTATTAGTCGCTGATAGGAAATCAATGCCTAGAAAAAAACTTCAATCAGCAGGTTATCCGGCTTCAGTTAACCCACTTAATTAAAAACATGTATTAAAAATATTCATTTACTTAGGGCAGCTAATATTCCGATAGTTTCTCCAGAAGTTGTATAGGTAAGCAATGTTCGTTTTGCTTCGGCCAGCTGTTAGCTGATCGTGATGTAATAACATAATTGTACTGTCTAACTTTAATAAATATTCCAGTTGTGAGTTTATCGCATTTTTCCAGCCCTTGTCTCATACAATTCAGGGGTAATTGGGCTCATAATTTCAAATCAGCTTATCATTTGCGGCAAGGACACGATGGGAAGAAAAATGGTTGGGGGAAAAAATACGGGGAGATGGAGAAATGTAATTAAAAAAGATAAATGAATTAAATAATTAAATTAAATTAATTAATTAAAGAGGAATGAATAACAAAGTAGCTGAAAGTGGTATTTCTTATGTTTAGGCTTTGTTTCAATTTTCCATGTTCTCGAAACCCGTGCCCCCAGTAACCGCATCATTGCCCATGATCTTAGTAGCATTCGCCATGACGCGATTAATTGAAGAAAAATTGGCCCAATCTGATATGCGGAACTGCATCTTTTTACAACACGCAGGGAATTGGGGGAAGGGGAAAAAAATGTAGGTTCGCTCTCCTAGCCCATAAAATGGTGCCTCATCTTTTAATCTGTCAAATTTAATTTTGATCGAGGTATGTTTGTTTTTGTATCTCTGTCTGTACTAATTTATTGAAACATAAACATGTACGAAGTAAAAAAATATAGTTCCGACGTTCCGGCGACATCACGACGCCATCATCAACAAGGAATGGATATCGACGCGAGGAGTACTCTAATTAATTTGCATATATGAAAAACGTATCTGGGCAAAGAATTAAGCACATTAGACTGCAAAACAAAAGTCAAAATCAGTAAAGAAATCGTTAAAGCGTATGAATCCGTTTGCAAGTTTAAAATCAGAGTTAATTGTTTGATGTACAGCATTTCGTTCTTTCCATTTCCCTTCGTTGTCGACTTGTGCAAACGTTGGGGTGGGATTGAAATTAGTTTATTCATTTAGTAATTTATTTTGTGACACAATCATTTAGTAATTTATCTATTTATTTATTTATCTATTTATTATTTAGGTGCATGGAATCGAGTAGCCAATACCTAGAATAGCCTTGCACGTTATTCTTACTGATCAACAAGTGGGCATTTTGAAACTGCATTTCGTGATTGTTTGATTTTGTGATGTGTGTTGTTTCTTAATGTTGCAACTGTAAGTGATCAGTCCATGCCCTAACCATTTCTGCATAATCGATGACGTTATTAAGATTAATGGCTTCCGGTGCCGACATCGAGGAAACTCATTTAGACTGTTATTTGAGCCCTAGGCGGATTTAGTCCTCAGTTATATTCCATGAAATACATTACAACCGAATGGGTGATAGCTTCGGCTGTGATTGGATAGGGAAATTTTGGAAAAAACATCGAGCAAGGGGGCTTTCTACAGGGCACCGATTGCCATCTGTCTTAGTGTTTACAGGTATGTAACATTTTTTTGGTTCCTACAAATAAATGTTTTCAAAAACTTGAAGAAATTTGCTTACGATTTGTCAAGGTCCTGTGAAGTACCCAGCGTTTAAGTTGTCCGTGCTCTAAAGTAAAATTACTAAATGCTGCCATGCCATAAACATTGCTGCAACAATTTTTAAAATATCCATTGCGGTAATTAAACGTTTTTTCTTTACGGCTATCATATCTTATGTATTAGTAGGTTTTAAAAACCTATAATCGCGGCTTAGCTACTCATGAGTACGCAAATAGCCTGATCTTAACCGCGGTAAAACTGTGTCCTACACCAAGGGAAGAAATTTAAAAACACTAGGATATAGAAAGCATACCTCTTGTTTCTCCAAACGCCATTCAGCGACATACATGTAATGACTCTGATCTTGGGGGAAAAAAAGGACTGCCTTATTCGGATAATCTTTCTTAGCTTATTTATCTCTCGAACAATAACACCAACACCTTTATTTCTACTTTTCTATATCCCTAAATGAAGACTGATATGACCGATTCCCTCAAGAATCCAGCTCCAACCTGGAAAACCAGTTCCCATGTTCTCAAAAGCACTCCCTCTGGACATTATAAGACTTTAGAAATTGCGTATATCTGAAATTATTTCGAAAACTTAGAAAGGCCAAGACAACCTCAAAAAACACGATAGTTATTAAAATTTTATGCAGAATTAAGTTATGACTAGAACTCTTGGATTGAATTTCCACTTAATAACTTTCAACCGCCAAATTGAAGGAAATTAACCGTTAATCGTCAAAGCTACCATCCCATTGAGACCCTCACAAAGTAGGAGCGGAACCCCAAAGATTTCCCAGAAGGGTGTAATTTATTTTCAACCATAGAAACGTGAGTAGTTGTGCGTCCACTGCGAAAACCAAATTGATTCTCATAATTTAGCATATCAGGTTTATTGTATCAAGAAAATTGTAACTAATCTATTGAACATTAGTTTCTCCGTTATTTTATGAAAAACATATAGCAAAGTAATTGGTCTATATCTCCAATGCTGTTTATTATAACTCAGAATTATTACATGAGGAACTTGAACATAAGCAGGAAAGTTATTATCTGAAACAGTTGTCCGCTGGTGAGACTCCGACCAGCGCCTGTTGTGGGACACTCTCCTCCAAGCTTGGCGAAGATTCTGAGCGGTCCCCCAGTGCCATGGGTGATTTTCATCGGCAGAGCAAACACGGTGGCTCCTTTGGAGGGTAACTTGTCCAGATTGGCCAAGTTCACATATGCAGGGATGTTCTCCTTGAATAAGGTTTTGCGAGACTGGAAATCTTTTGACTGGCCATAGTCAAGCGACGCTGTGTCCAAACCAACTGCCTTTACCTTACGACTTACCATCCATTTAGCTGAGTCTGGGTGGATACCTGAAGATCAACAAGCTTGCCATTCAGTTGAGAGAGAGCAGACAGATGCTGTCATGTCCCCATTGTAAAAGGGTTTACATTTTCCAAGTACTTACTTATTTAGTCTTGAATAAAAACTCAACTTAGCTTAGCTTAGTAGCTTTATGTATTGCATGGAATATAGACGGAGTAATATGGCCTTGCGAGTTCTGGAAATTGTCTTTAAAAATGGTAAAAGCTTAGCTAGTTAGACAACTCTTGTAACCCTCTTTGGGGTTAGCGCTTAGCAGCCACGACTACTTCTACGTCTCGGGCTCAAAGTGTAACGGAGCCAACAACAATAACAAAAAAAAACATAATCTAACCGTTGGTCGATATGTTATTAGATAACTTAACAAGCTACCTCTTAAGCAGATATCATCTGGCGATCATAAGACTGAAGCTTAGCACTTACCTGGAAAATGCATATTGGAAACGTTTCCAGCAGGTTGCATTCCCAGATATTTGTTATTATCGGAGAAGAATTTCCCCCATCCCGTTAACACCAACAGAATCACGCCCTCTGGGATCCTGTCATGTTTTTCTTCCCAGTCCTCGATATCACTCGGCATCAGCTGATAGTCCAAGTTTGATAAAGTCTTCTGACGAACATCTATTACAACAGCTGGTCCAATGAGGTCATCCAAGGGGATTTCTCCTGTGCTTCTTTTGTCCTTGTACAAGCTTCTTGGTGCCTCGATGTGCGTCCCGCAGCGGTCGGAGGTGTGGAAGTCATACATGATGGCGTAAAACCCGTCTCTTGTCACGTTAGGAAAATACACCTGTGTCATGTTGAAAGGAGTCATTCCTGGCCAGCAGAAAGTCTCGTTGCTAAACGAATACGTCATATCCAGCCACGATACCTTCACGCGAGAACAAAGGAGAAACAAATTGGAATTTCTGTACTATATATAATACTTGTTAAATAAGAAAAACGTAGAAAAAGAATAATCATACAAGGCTGTAGTTGGCACAAATGTCAGTTAAAAATGAACCCTTCCTCTTTTTTTGAATTTAGATAGCAAAAAAAGGCTAAAAACAATTATGAGTTAATGACAAATGCAGGTGCATGATTCACCTTCAGTAATGTACGACTCAGTGCGGCAAGACTAAGATTTGCTCAGTGAAAGTTTATGCCCAAACACAGCGGCAAGAAAGAAAAGAGGGAAAACCTCTTGTTCAAACAAATTTCAAGGTCACGTCTAACTTACTAGCTTATAAGTCATGTTGGCCTATCAACACTTAATTTCAAAAGGTTAGACTGGAGTCGGAGTCGCAGTCTTAATCAGAAGCGTAGAGCTTATGATGTAGTGAAAACAGCGTTCTTATTCCGCTTACGACTCCGTAGCTTACGTTCCTCTAATGATCTAATGATCTAGTGAAAACCAGATTGTCGCAGTCAGAAGCAGAAGCAGAAGAACTAAACCGATCAAAATGCGTGGGAACGTGCATTGTGATTTGTTTATCCCTCCGCTTCTGCTTTCGACTCCGACAATCTGGTTTTCACTACAACATAAGCGGAACATAAGCGACGGAAACGTAAGCGGAGTCGGAAGAAATGGAAACGCTCTGATTCATCTGACTCCTATTCCGTCGCGCTTATAGCTCCGCTTATGACTCCGATGTTTTTTTTTTTTTTTTTTTAGGTCATAAAGGCTGGTTTTGCACTAGCGATGAAGTCGGAGTCGGAGTCGGAGTCGTAAGCGGTACGGTGTCGTAAGATCGCTTATGACCTAGTGAAAACCAAAAATCGGGTTATAAGTGTGACGGAATCAGAGTCAGAAGAATCAGAACGTTTCCATTTCTTCCAACTGCGCTTACGACTCCGCTACTTACGTTCCGCTTAAGATCTATTGTAAACCAGACTGACGGAGTCGGAAGCAGTAGCGGAAGGATAAACCAATCACAATGCGCGTTTGGTTCTTCTGCCTCTGCTTCCGACTCCGACAATTTGGTTTTGACTAGATCATAAGCAAAACGTAAGCGAAGGAGTCATAAGCGGAGTTTTCATAAGATCATAAGCTCTAAGCTTCTGATTACGACTCCCACTCCGACTCCGTCGCTAGTGACTTAAACCAGCTTTAAGCGCTCTTACGACTTATCGCTTACGACTCCGATTCCGACTCTGTCGCTGGTGAAAACCAGCCTTTACTAAATCAAGCTTTTTCCAAACCCAGTTGGAAGCAATCCAAGAACACCTTCCTTCCTAAGCAATGAATGAAAAAGAATTATTTTGTTTTCCTTCGTTTCTGGAACATTTGGAAAAAAAAAGCTTCTCGAACAGCATCATCAAAACGAGAGCATGACTGCGTGACGGCCATTTTCAGACAAACATGCCAGAATCTCGCCAGAAAAACTCGTCATCAATTAACCAATTGGAATGCGACGTTCATGTAGTGAACTTGGGAGGAGCCAGAACAATGGACTGGTAACAGGCCCTTTATTTTTTTTTCCTCTCCCCTCGTCTCGCGATTCGCCTCGCTTAGCTCATAAAGCCCACTTATGCAGGCTAGCTCTTTATATATTCATTTTAAATTATTTCTGCTTTTACAACCTTTCTCTCCTCTCCGTTCCCCTCTTTTTTTAACTATATATGTACACAACACCAAACAGACCATCAGATCTTTTCTTTTCTCAGCAGTCAAAATATTATAGTTTTACATAATATTCACGACGTCAAAAACAATCAAAAATGCGTCATTTTTGCATCTGGTTACAGTGATATATCCCTGTCAATAAGCAAATTTAACTGTCAACCATGCAAACGCGAAATAGAGCATACCCTAGTTATTTGTTTTCTTGACTGTCAAAATTACAAGAAAAAAAAAGAAAAAAGAAAGAAAATGGGGCATTCGCTATTAGTAAAGAAAACTTGCTTTGGCTTAGTAAATATACCGTCCTATATATGTTAAGCATGCTACCTCCGTTCTCTGTTTATAGCACTTTTCATGTTTTCCAATGTCAGCAAAGATCCTACTAGCGCCTCCTGTGCCATCTTTGATCTTTATTGGCGCACCGTACACCATAGCTCCCGCGGGAGGTAACTTATCCAGGTTGGCGACCATTTCGTATCCGGATATGTTGGCACTTAATAGGATTGTATGTGACTTGAAGATTTTCGACTGTCCATTGTCCAACGATACTACGTCCACACCCACTGCAGTGACTTTTCCACGCTTTACAATCCATTCAGCTGCTTCAGGACTGAAACCTAGGATAAAAATAGAAAGAAAATTCATTGTATATGTGCAAATCTAAAAATGAACATTGTGCACTTGTTTGCACCAGTATGACTACAGGGCATAGACGAGTTATACGTAACAGGGGCACCCAACGAAGATATAGTTCAAAACCACTTAACATAGCATTGTTGAACGTATTTTAGTACTTAAACGGTAGACATAGGCATATTTTTATCCCCTAAAAACTTTTCATCTGTTCGGATTTCCTAGCTGAAAGTCTAGTGATCCGAAAATTATAGGGATCAAAACTTACCTTTTCGAAAATTTCAGCCAGGAAAAGGCTCCCGAAAATTCTAGGTGGCCTTTTTTAGGGTAAATATACGTTTAAAATGGGTAATTTGAACATTTTGTAGATCTTCGAAAATCCTAGGAGAGGCAGGCAAGCAAGAAATTTCACAACAAATGTTCCGAAAATTCTAGTTCTCAAATCGTCTTCCGAACAGATATTTTCCCGAAAATTGCCGTTGGGTGCCCCTGACGTAACCTTGATTGCTGATTGTAGTTACGCGCATCGCCTTTGTTTTTATCTGTAGAATCGAGCAAACCGTCATTCCATCGTCTTATACTACCTGGTAAAATATTATGCAATGCTCTGGAAAACCGTTAATGACGGCGGAAGAATAACAGCAACTTACATATAATGAAGAGACAAGGGATGAAACTAATTTGGGCTAATTTTCAGCCCGCCACAATTCGTCAGTCTCTGGATAAATCGGCGCCATTTTCTTTAACAGATACGAAAACAACATTCTCTTTTCACTATCACAGGAAATTTGAACATCGACTTCGCTAAAACTAATTTCAGAGGGACACATGTTTTTTTGGTTTTGGATTTCCATTTCGTTCTCCAGTAATCCTTTCCAACTGCATGGGACTCATATCATTGAGAGTCAAGTGAAACATCGCTAAACCCCACGTGGACTCCTTGTGGTCCCAATGAAATATAACATGAAAATAGGGAAAGAGTACAAACGTTTGATACTTTTCTATTTTAGCATTACCTGGGTTATGTAGATAACCGTAACCAGTCTTGTTTAATTTAGGATCATAGCCCAAAAACTTG
Source organism: Porites lutea (assembly GCF_958299795.1). NCBI lineage: Eukaryota > Metazoa > Cnidaria > Anthozoa > Scleractinia > Poritidae > Porites > Porites lutea. Next base: position 31,620,956 of record NC_133201.1, on the reverse strand, counting down.
TCTGGGTTTGCCCAGTCCTTTCCCCGGCCTGAGTAAAGGAAGAGGATAGCACCATCCGGGATCTTGCCATGTTTTTCTTCCCAGGCTTCAAGATCACCTACGCTCAACTGATAGTCTTGGTCCTTGGCAGTATGGACCGAGATGTCCACAACAACCGCTGGCCCTATGAGTTCATCCAACAGAACTTCGTTCAAGTGTTTCCCTTTTTGGTAGAAATGTTTAGGGGCATCTATATGAGTTCCGCCGTGCTCTGACATCAGAATGTCGTAGTAGGAAAACCCAACTGGCGCCATTTTGTTCTGAACGGGAGTATGTTTAAGTCTGGTGTGCCCAGGAAAGTAGTTGGTCTTGCTGTCGTAACTGTACGACATGTCCACCCACTGAGTGGAACAGCAGCTGATCAACGTCAGACCGATCAGAACCACTAAGAAATTCATACCTGGAGATTATTGATCGGAGAATATGTTATCACTGGAAACAAATTACCACAACACAGATCACAATTACACAGTGTTCCTTGTGGAGCCCAAATTCACTATTTATACGAAGAAGACATATTCAGCGTTTCAGAATAAACTATTTTTTTCTCACCTATTCTAAAACGCAAAACTCCCATGGCGCTTTTCTGAATATTTATCTATTCTATAAATAGGAAATGTGGGCTTCACATGGAACACAAACACACGACATGACATATTATGACACAAATAACACATCTTGTAGTGGTACAGACCTCCCTTATATGTGATATAACACGTGCAGAAAGGGGTTTTAAGAGGTAATTTGGATGTGGAATGCAACTGCAGATAAACTTCCGTAGATCTTGGCAATGTCGTTAAACTTTTTTATTTTTTTAATGTGTATGTAAAAATTTAAATCAAAATTTTCCGATACATTTGGAAAAATCTTATCAAAACACGTCTAGTATATTTTATGAAAAAAAAAGGGAAAAAAAGAAATGGAAAATGAGAGAAGAAAAAAAAAACAGACAAAATGTGACGGGATGCTTGTCTTCATTGACTTTTGTAAAGCTTATGACACATAAAACTTGTATTTCATCTAGCCACCTCTTATAAATTCAGTTTATAATATAAAGAACATTCATATATACTTTCTTATTGAATAATGATCATATCGGAAATCTTTTATATACAGGCACGTGTGCATCCACTGAACGTAGATCTGTGGAATTAGGGACGGTTGGTATGGATCCTACTAATCCTTCCTCCCTGACCGTTCTCCTGAGACAAAAGGGGGTAAAAATACCGTCTAATATATCGTGCTAGCGCTTACAGTTGGTTCGCTGTTGATTAGCCACATATTACGCTTCTCGAGGGCAACACAAGGAATGCGAAATAATATGACAGTTCATTTCGAAACTTTTCTTACCTCTAGTATCTTTATAAAAAAAAAAGAAACGAATATGCAAAGCACAAACTTTCATTTATATATGGGGGCCGAACGTCAACTTTCGTGTTACAGACCGTTGGTGCTGCTTTACAAAAGTCTTTTCTAGACAAAAGCACTGCCTTTGGGCTCTCGTAAGATAATAATTCGCTTTTATTTATATTAGGTTAATCTGGGGTTGAACGGGCTTTTGCCATGTTTTTAAGGTACAAATGCGACTCAACGAATGTTTTGAAAGTTGTCAATTTTTTTTTTCGCTTTTAAGCAGCCGTATTTCCTATATATTGACAAGTAATGAAAAACATTTCGGTAAAACTAAAAATTATGTTGCTACTGTAGATGACGTTGCGTCAGGGAGCACTGTACAGGACCGAAAAAATGATCTCCAAAATGGACCGCAAATGATCCATAAAGAAAAATATGAATGGCTTGGACTCAGTTAGCGCATCATCGTGTCAATTTTATTATTATTATGTACAAAAAGTCAGATTAAAAGCGAAATTTTACTTCTCAAATATAAACTAAATGAAAAAAAAAAATCATTCAAGTGTAAAAATGAAGCGGTAGGAAACACACGACTTTTATACCTCATGTAAATATGCTGCTTGTTCCTATGATTTTTTTTCCCTGGCGGGTAGATTACACCTCTGGAGGAAAACGTTTGACTGAGAATTAATGTGATTTTTGCCGCTTATTTCATACTGAGAGGTCATGACAAACATATTGATTTTCTGCGGTCATTGTTTCTGGTCGGCATGATTTGCCCTTTGATGCAAGAGGATTTCCTTTGACCTCTTTTGAAATGCAAAGCTCTTCATTGCGGCTAAATGAGGGTTTTAGGTTGTTTAGTTTTCTTAAATTGCCTCCTGGGTCCGATCAATTATAAGCAATTTTATTTTTGTCCGTGAATGGGACGGTTTCCTGCGATGTTTTGTCACGAGATAACTACCGCCTACCTCGCTTTTGCGTTTCTCATTGCCACGTTTAAATTCCTGTTAACTGTCTCCAGCAAAGGAACAACAAATGAATATACATCTGTGTGGATTTCATATTTCATACAAGTTTTCTGACATAAAACCACAGGCAGACCACCCTCTGTTAGTGGGGGCCGTTGTTGATTGAAATCTGAGCAACGATCTTTAGTTGCTTTAGAAGAAATACATATGAACAAAACGGTGGCTATAATTTGTTCCAAAATGCAGAATTTAAAACAAATTTTTCAATAAAAGTTTGAAGAAAATGTTAACTGAGTCATGTGTCATGTTTTCTTTCGCCGTCCCATGCTGTTTAAGCGCTATTTTGCGAGATGAATATTTGCCCTCGGTGGTTAGAACTAAAGAAGGAGACAAGACAGGCAGCAACCAGCCGCCGGCGCGTTAAGCTGGAACTGACGCCAAACTATTTAATTTCTTACCGCGAAAATACCGGCGCCCGATCCACTAGATATATGTATCCATGCCCCATCCGAATAAGAGCTCAATCCTTCCAAAATTTCTCCAGAAAAGCGATTCTGAAGTTGCAAGACCAACTTTCTCAACATGACCGGTGGAAAAATCTAAACCAAAGGCATTTGAGGTATGCGCGTCGATTCAAAACCACCAATCAGCGTATCGGGACCAAAAAAACATCCCTGTCCGGGGCACGGTTGTGGTTTTGAACTGCCAACGGTCGCGAATGCTGTGCATCGTGGATTTAAATCGACGCGCATACCTCAAATGCCTTTGGTTTAGATTTTTCCACCGGTCATGTTGAGAAAGCTGGTCTTGGAACTTCAGGGTCGCTTTTCTCGAGAAATTTTGGAAGGATTGAGCTCTTATTCGGATGAGGCATGGATACATATCTAGTGGATCGGGAGCCGGTATTTTCGAGGTAAGAAATTAAATAGTTTGGCGTCAGTTCCAGCTTAAATTGGACTGGGTCACGCGCCGGCGGCTGATTGTTGCCTGCCTTGTCTCCTTCTTTAGTTTCAACCGCCAAGGCCAGATATTCTAATTCATCTCACAAAATAGCACTTAAAACAGCACGGGACAGCGAAAAAAAAAACATGGCACGTGACTCAGTTAACATTTTCTTCAAACTTCTATTGAAAAATTTGCTTTAAATTCTGCATTTTGGAACAAATTATAGCCACCGTATTGTTCATATGTATTTCTTCTATGAACAACATAAGATCGTTGCTCAGATTTCAATCAACAACTGCCCCAACTAACAGAGGGTGGTCTGCCTGTGATAAAACTCTAATCAAGGTGGAAAAAATCTCCCCTCCCTACCCCTCTGGTTTTCACACAAAATCTGCGGGGAGGCTAGGCCCTGGGCTGTCTGCTCTCTGCTGGGCTCGGATAAGCACGTAATAAGCCTGGATACCCGGCTACACTGACTTGAAAACACGGGCGATAACCGTGTTCAAGCGAAAACTTAGCGGGCACCTTTTAGCAAAATAACACAGACATATAAGCGTCAATATAACTATTCGTAACTAGTATCCATGTTCATGAGCCTTAAGCAATTGGACATTGATAAGGCCATTTTGACGTGTGCTAAATTTATTTGAAATCATGTCTTGTTTCGTAACGGGCACCTAAGTTACGAACAAATGTCTTGCTGTTTATCACATAAAATTAACACTTCAGATAAAAATCAAAATTACTTATTCTGAATATTATTTCGACACTTCCAAAAAGATCCGTAAGGACAATAAAGCTCTTGTTATGTAGATCGAGTGTGCCCGGCTTTGTATTCCGCAGTAGACAAGTTGAGCTTCTAGGCGTTAAAATAATAGTGTTTCCTGCGTAACGTCCTTCCAGTCTTAACGAAACCGTTCTTGAAAAAAATTTTGAAGCAACTGACAAAGGAAGAAGTATACAGTTGATACCATATTCTTTTCAGATTTATTCCATTTTTTTTTTTCGCCTTCAGTATAAATTGACCTGAGATGTGGCGTCCCCCTTCCCTTTTTTGTTTAGAAAGCAAGAGAAAAAGTAGCCTCCCCGCAGACGTCCTTTGGGGTTCGTTTGTCACGCATTCATTTCTATGAATGCGTGACAAACGAACCCCAAAGGAAGTCTGCGGGGAGGCTAGAGAAAAAGGTTCCTCTTTTATAATCAGTCCCATAAAACCCTTTCAATTCCACAATTTTAAACGGGATCATTTGCGGTCGACTTTGAAGATCATTTGCAGTCCATTTTGGCGATCATTTGCGGTCTCGGGATCATTTGCGGTACTGTCAGCACCAAGTTAATTTCATAGATGCTTGACAGAATGATTGATCTCCATAATAGAGATTGCATTAGCCGCGGTTACAAAAACCTCTTGCCAGAGGTTTCCCAAGGACTATATTTCGTTTTTTTGTTGGTTAAGCGAACGCTTGGGTGAAAAAACGTCACGCCCGAGAACTTTCTAGAAATCAATCGATTCTACGCTTTGACGTCATACTGTAACACGATTGACCAATCGAACAATGCCTTCTCCATATTAGGGTTTTCTTTGGCGGGAGAACGAAGCGATCCGTTTCTCGTTTTTTGTTTTTTGTTTTTTTTTTTCGAAACCATTTTTCAAGGTCATACGAAAATCGCTCTATCAAGGGTTATTGTAACTGTAAACCCGCGTACTTGTCTTGACCTGCCAAGGTATACGTGCTGTAATACACGAAGAGCCCTACGTGCGCTCACATCACTTTCTGTGTAAAACCGCCAAACCACAGAGTCAAACTAATACCAGACTTTCAAATGAGGAAGAAATGACATTTTTCACACCTGGAATTAACGTAAAACTAATTTGGAGATTTCTGACCTCAGCGATCTTACGGAAAATTGGGGGACTGTGAACAGGGTAATCATTTCCAGGTTGCTGTCAGTTATTTTAACAAAATGTGCCTTGTTTTTCGTGAAAAAAAAAAAAAAAATTCAAAATTGCAACACCCCTCCTTACGAAATGAGCTGTCTCCTTTTCTCCTTGCATCGTCAGAGACTGTGTTTGGCTTTTTTCTTTGTCGTGATTGGTGAACAAAAAAATATATACTTATCGCACTCTCCTCGTAACGCTAGCATTAAGACACGTGAAAAAGCTCAACCACGGTCGACGAATTCCATGTGCAAGTAATGTCAGGTCTTTGCATAAGATTTTCTTACTCTGTTTTTTGAAGTCGAAAGGCCGTGATTCGTCTCGTTATTTTATCTTTTAATTTGCCGTGAATAGATATCGTTAAAAAGAGAAAGGTCATTTGTATGTTAAATTACTTGACCAAATGTTGGACTCCTGGGTCAAAGCTTTTTAAAACTGGACTTTTGCATATCTGACACTCCTCACTCACTTCGTGCTTTAGTATACTATCTTACGCGACCAAAGGTTAGACTCTTTTCTATTAGAAGTACACTATTATCAAAATTAATCTGTCAGCACACTGGGTCAGCGCTAATCAGAATGAACACTGAATTTTTGCGTGTCTGGCGCTCCTTGTTCGCTTAAAGAAAGCGAAAAAAATAAAATAAAATAAAATAAAATAAATAAATAAATAACTCAACATAGAAAGAATAAACCCTCGACACCCCGATCAAAACTCGGACTCCCCGATACATAGCAATGGGAAAAGGGACACGTTTGATGTTTTGATTTGATAACATCCTGTCTTGTACTTTTGACATCTTTATACCATTTTCCCCCGCAGTTCAAATTCACTTTCTGCATGAGGGGAATATTGGGCGGTAGCAAATACCGCAATACCGTAAGAAAAAATGGCAAATATAGAAATGCGGCGTCGAGAATAGACGAAACACCGATAGCGCGTCTATCCATATCGCGTGTTTGTTTATCTCAAGCAGCTTTGTACCAGAAATCAAGCTCAGCCATTGCAAGAAAACGTACAGGACCTCATACTTATCAACAGGACGATCGAAAAGCCTGGTCATTGGATGCAACGACAGTTTTATTGTAGGTTGAATATCAGAAACTGTGTAATCATTTATAAACTTTTTATTACCTTTGAAGTCTGACTCGTTTTGTGCTGCATAATTGTATTGACCTGTATTACACGGAAGAGCGCGAGTGAACAGTACCGCTTTACCCACTGTGAGAAATTCCTTTACTGAATACCGTTATAGCCAGAGGATGAAAAACCGCATACGGCAGGGCTACTAGATGATACAGCAATACTGCACGTAAAAATCGTAACTACCAAAATACCACTTGAAAAATGCTCAATACCGGAATAATGTAAACGCTTAAGTCAACCATAATTAGTAATAATAAAATAGAAAATAACTTATTCATTTAGTTACAATACCTTGCTACTTGGTATAATAGAGGTCTTACCTATTGCTCTTTCAGCGTACAATATTTTCGTGTTCAGTGCAAAGTGCATATCAGCTGAGTTAACAGCATGCACTGACCTATCAGTGCCCTAATCTTTGACATTCGCAAACTTCTAAGCATATGGAAATTTCACAGATGTGGCTCAACGAGCATGCAAATCCAGCTCTTCCCCTAGGCATTTGCCATTCATTTTCTTCCAAAAGATACCGTATAAGCCGTATCCCATATTTACACAAAGACTACCATGAGGCTTACCCATCGCCTGGATGATGACTCAGCATGTATTGTTTTGTTTACCTTGTTTTGAAATCACTCTAGCCACATTTCCTTTCGAGTGTCACGGTCTCGCGTGACTTGTCGAGACTCGCCCCAAAAAGGAGATCTTTCCCGCAGGCTATTCATCTAGCTATACATGGCGGGCAGAGTTATCAAATGCACTACAGGAACTTGCTTTCCACATCTCAGTAGCTCTTGAATGAACTCGATCACTCACGAAGACATACTAATGAAAACGTTTTCAGTGTGCGTCTCTAAAAGCGGTTGAACTACTCAACGTTATCGTTAAAGCGGGCCTAGAAAACGAATACCGTTTCTCCTATGTAAGGAGAGCATTGTATTTTGCGACACCTTTAACAATACACATGCGAGAAATTACACCACTCTTTGAACACGGGTGGTTAATTTAATTTAGTTACCTCGTTACCCCTTAATAATAATAATAATAATAATAATAATAATAATAATAATAATAATAATAATAATAATAATAATAATAATAATAAAAGAACTCGATGATTCAAAAATCACTTGTTTTTCAAATGAAAGCCTGAAGTTTGAGATCAAAATAAAAAAAAGGGAGCCAATTTTCCGCAAATTTCTGTCGTAAACGGTGTCAAGGTTTTGTGCGATAGTATGCATCTAAAAGCCAATTTAATATTGCAAAAATTGATGCTCGGTTAATTTTGTATCGAAATGTATATTGACCACTGTACTTGATGGCTGCTGTTAAGAAACTGTTAATCATGTTGAATTCATCTCGACTTGTTTTACAAACACGTTTCTAATATTTGGCACAATTCTAGTATTATTTTGTTAAGTTATATTTTTTATATTTTCATATTTATACTTCATGTTATCAGGTTTATGCGTTTTTTTTTGTTTTTTTTTACAGGCAGCTAAAGGTGCAGGGAATACAGTCTAGACAAATACATTTTCTACTAGCCAAATAGTAAAATAAGTGTTAAACTTAATTAGTCAATATACCGAACTTTATCAGGAATTTAATGGTCTTCAAAGTGACGTCATTAAATTGCAAAGTCAAAATAGCGAGGTTTTAGGAAATTCTTATTTACACTAGGTTGAAAATTAATTAAAAATAAATCTTTGTACACGTTTCCCGCCCCGAAGCATGTTTCATTTCGAAAATACAGCAATTTGAACTTCCGAGTTTTCTCGTTGAAAAACGTCTCCCCTCGTGATTTTCAGCAGGCTTAACCATTTCAAGTATTAAAAGATGTGTTTATGCGTACGTATGCCAGCTCTCGAATGAAAAGAAAGAGCTTTAACAGAAAAAGTGAACTCCAGATGTTTTTGTTGATTTCCGGTGGCCATATTGGTGGACCAAAACTATCCACCAACGGCGTTTCCATAAGCTCTACAACGGTAGGTGAAACGTTTCGGCAAATAACTCAGAAACTGTGGGCCACAAAGACCTGAGACTTGGACAAATTGTTTACATGTAAGTCTTTTATAATATTTCATGTTCATTTTCTTGGCTTCTTCCACTGGACGGTTTCTAATTTATTTTTATTTTTTTGTGTCGTGTTTATTGCTTGATAGTGAAAACGAAGAATACTGGGCTACCTGTACGCTAGATTAAGTTGAGGGTCAAGAGAAATCCCATGCGTTGATTCGTTTCTTGTGTGGGCCTTCAGTCAAATCTTAGTCGAAAGAAAAAAACACAAATTCATCCGTAAACAAACCGAACCAATCACCTCGTCGTTTGCCCCATGGGCTTATACTTGTTTACTGGTCCTCTGTGAACGGCCTTATATCAGCATGGACAAAGGTCACGGAATTTCTAAATTTTTCATCGTGAGCGACTACCGTATTATTACCCTGGCGCCAGAGGTCCGTTCTCAAAATACCTACTATGAAATAAACCGTGCTTACGGTTTGGTTGTTTTTTTTTTTTTTTTTTTTTTTTTTTTTTTAAACAAACAAATATGCAAACTGTATGGGTTACGTTCAATTATCCGCAATTAACAATTTTTTTAGTCACTTCGATTACAGGTCCATTTCAGATTATCAAATGTCCCACACAGGGGACATTTAAGAAGTTGCGAAGATAGTCCAGTTACACAAGGACATGTATGAAAGAAGGACAGCAGAAACGCCTTCAGTTGTCAAACAAATCTTTCAATACCAACTTAAAATACGATTTAATACAAGCAAAACTCTCCATCATACCACACTGTACGCACAGTTTTTTTGTTTGTTTTTTGTTTTTGTTTTTGTTTTGTTTTTTTCATTTCTTCTTCACGTTTCAGGCGACATATAAGCTCTATGAACAGTCCACCTACTTCTATTACTACATTACATACATTCATTGCAACGGCATATCAAATCATCGCATAGGTTTGATCGCTGGTATCGATTGTATTGCAATTGTAAACACAACGTATTCAATCCATATATTCAATGCAAGAATCATAACAAAAGAAATAATAATAGTAAATAAATACCTCCTCCAAACACAGCTTGTGTAGACCGTTGCACACCGCTGCCAATTGCCCACGAAGCCAAAACCTTCCCCTCAGAAGTCCTTTCTATTTTAAAAAGCGCTTCCGCAAATGGGCGAACGATAAGCTCGCCTCATAGCACAGAGATCTCACATGAAATTGAGGACATGTTTCAAATTCCCCACCCCCTATGCATGAGGATCAAATTCCTCATCCCCGGAAGACTCTCTTCCTCCGGGACGGCAATGGTGCCAGATACCCGGGAAGGGTACAGTGTATGTTGAAGCTTCGATTTGACAGATAAAGTAAATAAAAACAACAAAGTAATAATAATGAAGAAAATAAAGAAATTAAAAAATAATAATGAAGAACCCAAATACAAATACAGACCGTTTGTGCTGTGTTACCAAAACATTCCTTGCATGATACATAACATGTACCCTCACCAGTTTGTCGTACCGTTGTGGTTATGCCTTCACAAGTGTTTCTAATACATAATATGTACACAATATCACTGGGGCGTGCTGCATCTAATCTTTATAAAAAGTGACGTTCGTGATCTATGCAATGTCCAACATACCAAAAACTGAAAACCAATTAGAAACTTTTAACTCATTTTAGAACTCTGTTGTTGTTGTTGTTGTTTGTTTGTTTGTTTTGTTTTGTTTTGTTTTTTTCTGAGACGGCAATTCAATTATCAACATGTCACGGTGAGTTCTTGACCTTTCCAAGCAATTGCGATGGGAAAAAAGAGATGACTCTCTGGCTTAATAACATTATATCTTATCATTTTCGCACGCCGTCCTCCCTACGTTATCACCTCCATTGCAATTGGTAAAAATAAAATATAGAACGACGTCTTCATTTAGTTACAAACCTTTTTAACGGCTACTTAGTTTAAGAGAGGTCCTACCTTTTACTGTTTCGACGTGCAACATTTTCGTGTTGAATACAGAGTGTGCGGTGTCGAATGTCGAGCTGGCGTCAGAAACACAGAGCCTAAGAAGCCACATCAGCTGAGTTATCAGCGTTCCTCTTGAGTAATTGTTACATTACTGACCAATCAGTGCCCTCACCCTTGGCATTTGCATGCCCTTGCCTCTATCAGTTTTGTTCGACACAAGATAAAAATACTTATTACGTTTCAAGATTTTAATCAATCAGTCTTTTATTCGTATTACGCTTATAACATGCTACCAGCAGGAGATCTCTGGAAACTCAACTGAGCTTTTCAAAGGAGGTCCCCTTAAATTTCTATAATGCATTACAAAGCTTCTTATCGAATATATGTGGCCATTGAACGTATTGTTAAGCAGCAAGAGTATCGTACAGTAGAACCTCGGATAACTCGAATTCCCCGCTAACTCGAACTAAATTTCGTTTCCCTTGATCAAAATCAGTTCACTGAAAGTTACCCGGCGGGTTAACTCGAATTCCTCGCAACTCGAACTGTTTTTCGCTTCCCTTCAGAGTTCGAGTTACCGGGCTTCTACTGTACATATTATGTTCCACTACGAAGATTCACTACCAATATACTTATATATAATATTTTTATTTTGTTTAACAAAACATTCCAGTTTACTTTTAATTAAATGCAACTTAGGGACGGACCATTAGAAATGTTATGGGGGGGGGGGGGGGGGAGGGGAATTTTCGATTCCTTGTATGATTTTTTTTTAGGTCATAGCATGAATATTTTTTCAGTGTTAACTGGCGTGCAAGAATTTTTCCATTTAATTTTCCCTTGTACGAATATATTTTTCTGTACTTCGCCCGTCCCCCACCCCCCCCCCCCCCCCCCGCTTCATAAATTTCCTAATGGTCCGTCCCTTAAATGAATTAATTTCCTTCCAGTTGTGTGGTAAACTGATCCATATCATAACATCTCCATATCTAACTGACAAAAGTCTGTAATTATAATAACTAGTAAGTTCTATTTATACGGATGGATAGTATGATTCCTCGAAAAGTAATCTGGAAAAGAAGGCGGCAATTGTTTCCTTTAAACATAGTTAGTCCTTGATTGCCTGCAAGGAATCTTGGCGAAAAAGGACTGCATTGCGGTCTAATTCAGATAATGTTCTTTTAATTATCTCTAATGCTGTTTGCATCTAACTTGCAATTACATAAGGAACTTGAGCACTAGCAGGAGAGTTATAATCTGAAACAATTGTCCACTGGCGAGACTCCGGCCGCCGCCTGATGTGGGACACTCCCCTCCAAGTTTGGCGAAGATTCTGAGCGGTCCTCCAGCGCCATGAGTGATTTTCATTGGCACAGCAAACACTGTGGCTCCTTTGGAGGGTAACTTGTCAATGTTAGCAACGTTCAGATATCCAGGGATGTTTTCCTTGAATAAGGTTTTGCGAGACTGGAAATCTTTTGACTGGCCATAGTCAAGCGACGCTGTGTCCAAACCAACTGCTTTTACCTTTCGACTCACCATCCACTTGGCTGAGTCTGGGTGGATACCTGAAGATCAACAAGCTTGTCATTCAGCAGAAAGACAGCAGACACATAGTACCTATTGTAAAAGGGTTTGCATTTTAAACTTCTTTAGTAGCTGAATTAGTAGTGTAGAAAGGGGTAGGTAGACCACACGACTTTTACCTCAAGATGCTGCTTGTTCCAATATTTTTCTTTTTTCTTTATTTTTTTTTTCCCTTTGGTGGGTAGATTATGTTCTGGAGCAAATCAGATTTTTTTCCCGGTTGTTTTGGACTGAAGCGCGTAGTTCCTCCCTTGGTAATAATTTTGGTTTTCCACGCGAACCTCATCAGTTGCATTCATGCTTAGTTGCTTTTACTAAGAGCAGCTCTAGTTGTGCTGTGTCGTGGGGAGAATGGTACAACGGTTCTGTATGAGCTTTGACCCCGTACATTGATACCAACGTCGAGTGTCGAAAAATGTTGTTTACCTATAGGCTACTGAACGCAGCCAATAATTACGGAGTGTGCATTTCGATATTCTGACTTCTGCTTTAAGCTTAAAGTGTGTTTTTTTTAGGTAAGTATTTGTGACAATTTTAACACTTTCTTCCCTAAAACAGTTCGAAGACTCATGTAAATAAGTGTGCACAACGTTTCCGTACACTTCTTCTAAAAACTGGAGTGGATAAGTTCTTAGTTAGGTGCACAATTAATGTTGAACTTTCTCCGTTGTGCTTGGTTCTTATTAGTCCTAGTGTTGATCTCCACCAGCCAAAACGGAAGCTGCATGTAAAAATATTCATACTGTAAAAGAAGTCACTAGGCCACACGACGTTTACCTTATGTCAAAATGCTGCTTTTTCTAATAAAGCTTTTTCTTTGGCGAGCATATTATGTTTTGGAGGGCTCTATACGTTTTAACTGTTTTGTATGCAAGGCAGACGAAGTAATAAGGACTGCAGAAATCATGTAAAATGGAGAAAACGTAGCTACTTAGGCAACTCTTGTCACTCCCTTTGGGATTAGCGCTTCGCAAAATAGGAGAGCACGCTTTGTCGAAACGTGTAAATTGAATATCACTGGTTATATCAATTACGTCTGCAGTTCAAAGAGAACAAATTAAAAATAAAAATAATAACAATAATAATAATAATAATAATAATAATAATAATATGTTATTAGATGATCAACAACCTATCTCTCTAGCATGATCTGAAGATCATAGGACTCAAAAAGCTTTAGCACTTACCTGGGAAGTGCATATTGGATACGTTTCCAGTGGGTTGCATTCCTAGATATTTGTTATTGTCGGAGAAGAATTCTCCCCACCCCGTGTACACCAACAGAATCACGCCCTCCGGGATCTTGCCATGTTTTTCTTCCCAGTCCTCGATGTCACTCGGCATCAGCTGATAGTCCGCGTTTGAGAAAGCCTTCTGACGAATATCTATTACAACAGCTGGTCCAATGAGGTCATCCAAGGGGATCTGTCCTGTGCTTCTTTTCTCTTTGTACAAGCTTCTTGGTGCCTCGATGTGTGTCCCACAGTTTTCAGAGGTGTGGAAGTCATACATGATAAGGTAAAATCCGTCTCTTGTCACGTTAGGCCAATACACTTGTTTCATGTTGAAAGGCGTCAATCCTGGCCAGCAGAAAGTCTCGTTGCTAAACGAATACGTCATGTCAAGCCACTTAACCTTCACGCAAGAACAACGAAGAAAAAATTACTAATTTTTGTATCTTATTTGTTAAACATAGGAAAGCGGTGGAGAAAGAAGATTCGCACAACGCTGCAGTTGACGTAACGTAGAAGATAAAACATAACGCATCAGACAAATCCAGCTGCGCCCACCACCCCCCCACCCCCCACCCCCCTCCCCGGCATTAACAATTTTTTTGGCCCATTTTTGGCGTTGGATGGTAAATTCTTTGTGTAGGGTGGGAAACTTCAGCTGCCAAATGCCCCGCGGTGGGGAAGAAAAAAAGAGAGCAAATCCTCGTCCTCATTCCACACTGTAGCAGTTTTCATTGATCGCATAGTCTAATAGTACCACTTTACGCATTTTTAATGTGAATTTTTTCGTTTCAGTTTACGTCTGCCTTTGTAGTAGCGCTATTCTTATTAAGCCGCGACAAAACAATTCATGCATGATTCGTATTTTATCATTGTTATTTTTATCTTGGTATAAATAGTTCGTAGGCAAAAAAAAAAAAAAAAAAAAGGACTGCTTTGCGTAATTGTGCCTAGTGCGAATTTATGTCATTGAAATATGGGGTCATAATTTCAAAACGATTACAAAGAGAGTTGATTGAGCCTATCTGTTTTTGTAAATTGCCTCTCTATCTACGGTGTCGTTTCGAAAATTTTCGCTGAGAGGCCGGAGCTTTGCCTTTGCCTTTGATGATGCCGTTCTTAGTACCCACAACTCGTAGGTGGTAAGATGAGAAATGTGTACATGTATTCTGAAATAATTCAGCTGGCTTGACATGTGTTCCTAGGTCCGAGAATTAACATGTAATTTGTTTTAACACTTTTCCTCTGTGAACTCAATTATATCTTGAAATAGCCTAGAAATAAAATTTTGTTCTCAGAGATTTGCTCTATAAATTAAACATTACTAGCGTGAGGATTATTTGCTTGTTGAATGACATGCGATATTTGTTCTCCTCCGGGATCCCAGAAAGTCGTTTGCATTAGGAGCCTATAAAAATTGGCTCCTGTTTGTAAACCTTTTTCAACAGACTGGCTTTATAGCTAAAATGAGAATTATCTCTAAAAAGGTTAAATTAATTACAACTCACAGAAATTCTGTTCATCCTGATCTTTCATCTTCTACTTTAAATTGGTTCCGACTATTTCTTTCTTTGATCGAATACCCTTAAACTGCTCAAGATTAGCCGAAAAGTCTTTATTATAGCCTGATGTACATCCCAAGCATGCCTAAATGGTTACACATTCCAAACATATTTGTGCTAACAATTTGGTCCCCCTTCATGTAAGTAGTAAAATAATTTATAGTATTGATATGGCTGAAGCTATCTGTTCTGAATAGTTTGATAATATGAAAGGAAGTTCTTCAAATAATAGATTGATCATACATGATCATAGAAGTATTAAAGGGACGCGATCACGGTTATGCGCATGCACGCCGTTTGTCTCTTCAGAATAAATTTGTTGGGTCAACACTAAATTCGAAATCGCTATTACTGGGGTGCTTACCATTTGACAGAAAAATCCGGTTGGGGTGTCGAAAGCATAATGGTAAGCGATTTACCAGTTTACCGTAGAGATACCACACCCGTAACGCTTTGAATCCAAGAAAAGGGCGAATTTGTGTAGCGTGAGTCTGGAACCGAGAAGGAACCGAGAAATTGGTTAATGGTAAGCAACATTCCGTTTGGTTCGTACCAACTGGAATGAAAGGACTACCTCAAAACGTACTCCTCAATTTTCGGTTGGAATTTCCGAAAAGTGACCTTACCATTTACTTTCCATCCGGAATTTCCGAAATTTTCTGTCAAATGGTAAGCACCCCTGGTACAATCATTTAAAATCCTTCGTTTTATTCCGACATTAGTCGCTTTGGCTGGCCTAGTTATACTTCGGTAGTGGTGACTAACGTGTGGTTGTGTTGTTTGACTGATTATGTTTTCAGAAAAGACGGAAAAAATAATGTTTTGATCATGGAGGTTCAGAAGAGCATCGTGGCCGTCCGGCAACAGGACGTTCTCAAGAGTCTTTGGAGATAGAGGAGCTTAGCCGATCGATCTGGTATGGTTCTAGGAGTAGTGTGTGGCTTACGAAAAGAATACACGACACTTGGAAAGTGGTTAAAGGCATGATCAAGTTCGTTCAACTTTGATTTGATTTTTGACTCTGATCTGCAGTTACACCGCAACAGGTCCCGCGATCTTCACCGATCTGGTACTCTTGAAATGTTCCTTGTATCTTTGTTTTACGATCGTATATGTCTAAGAATTGATGTTTTTAAAAGAAACTATTGCCTGAATATTCTGTTTATAATCTAGTTTCTTTATGTGTTCTACTCGATAACATTTGTTTTGAGGAACACCGACCCGATGCGACGCCAATAAATTTGTTCATTTGCTGATAAACAATTAAAATTTATGCTCAATTAAGGATAATCTTTATACTCATACGTTGTGTGTTTCTGTCACCGGTCAGGCGCTATATGTAGGTATTTTTGGGTTTATATAAGGCGAACTGAGAGAACAGTATTAAAATGCTTGTTTACAAATTTTGTTTGATGATCGGTGACTGCTTTGTTAGCGTGGGTACGACCTCGTAAAAATACACGATGGTAAATGTTTGTTTGAAAGCAGGACAGGGGCCGTAAATCTTATTCTTATCGGCTGCAACATATATCTGAGGAGTAGCAAAGAATAAACTTGAATTATGGGGATATATAAAACCAAACCAAATGCCCGGAAATACTCTCGCGTTGCGAACAATGAGTTTGAATTTTGTAAATTTACGTGTGTGCATCTAACTCGCTTCCGATTGGTTTAAAAACAATCAGCTACTGTCAGCACTCACACATGCGCATTACCGTGCACCAGTCCCTTTAAAATCATTACACTTATGAAGGAAAACCCACAACTCGACACAACGACAAACCAGAGAGGGTCCGCAATTATCTTTACTAGACCTGGATCAGTAAAATCTTGAGTGCCTTATTTTAAACTGAAAACAATAAATTGATCCTTACGGCAGGAAGGGTGATAGAAAAAAATAAAGAAAGAAAAAATAATAAAGTGGTGAATTATATTTGCCCGATATTTCGGTTTACAACACAAACCTCCAACACGGGGGCTATGAAAAAAATATGAATACAGATAAAATATTAACGTTACATATGCGAGATTTGAATACATGGCAAACAGAAAATGATAGGCTACTAAAATGATAAATGTCACTAATATAACTGAGGGGAGTTCATTTGATCACGTCTGTTTTTACAATGAGGTTCTAAAGTCATAGCTTTGTCAATGAGGTGAGCCTCACTTGCCTTTCTGACAGAGTCACGGTTGCTACGGACCGGATTAGTTCTAGGGGGAATAGGAAGGACGTCGTTGATAGAGTCATCGGCTTGATTAAAATGCTCGGAGCCAGGAGTAGGATTAGGAAAGTGGCCATTGTTGCGAATGGAGAGGCGATGCTCCCCAAGGCGTTGGTGGAGATAGCGCCTGGTTTCCCCAATGTACTTTTTGCCCCATTTTTCGACCTCAATGAGATAGATAAGGTTTTTGCATTTACAGTTTAAGGGGTCATCGTTTTCCTTTGATGGAGGTGAAGATGTAGTGTAGGTGTAAAATCATTTTATACCCCCTTCCTAGATCAAAAGAAATTCGATTCGAAAAAGACAACAACAACAACAACAACAACAACGTCGATTCAAGTACTAAAACATGCCTCTTGAAAAAAATCTACAAGTTTCTCGCGTCCTATTTGATAAGCCAATCTGCTAATCTGGTTGTATTTCCAGTAAATTCCTCCATGTTTAGTTATTTTAGCTACGATAGGAAACCAAGTGCGTGCCAAAAGCTCGAGGTGGCCCCGGGGTAGGCAAATGCCCGATCCCGGGCCACGCAAAATTTGCAAATGCCCGGTCCCACTCCCGGGCTGCCCGGAGTGACAAGGAAGGTAATGTCCCGCAGTGCCCGGGGGTGGGGGTGCAGTTGGATTTGACTGATGCATAAATGTTTAAATACAAATGAACAAATAACCCAACAACACGTTGTAGAAATCAATAGGCCTACACATTGTGTTCGGAAAGTGATTGTTCTTTATATTTCCATTTCAAACTCTTTCTGCTTTCACTGTTGGGAAATATTGTTTACGTAACGTAACAACTCAAATTTACGCAGGATATATAATGATGTTCATTGAAAAACTTATCACTCACACCAGACTTGCCTAGAAGTCGATCTCAATTTTTTTCACGAGCGCGAAGCCGGTGCGAGCGGTAGATTTTTTTATGTTTTCGGCTGCAAAAGCGAGCGAGTGAGCTAGAGCTCGACTTGTTTTCCCTGAAAAAAAAAAAAAACAACAAAACAACAAAAACAACAAAAAAAAATTCGCATCAAGTGACGTCATTTTGGCGCGAACTAATTGCGTCTCTGTCGCGTGTGTCGTCGCGAGCTGTTAAAGTATGTCAAAACAAACAAATATCGAAAAAAAAAATCCGATAAGAGAAAGTAAATAAAGGAATATTTAATAAAAAAAACGTGTAATGAACAAAAGTGCTGTCTTGTGATATTTGTGAGTTCAGTCTCCAGACGTTTCGGGCCTGGTCCTTCAGTGGAGTTCAAGTACGTAAGAATCCTTGCAAGGTTTGCATACGTCATTAAAAAAAGAAAACGAAAACAATAACAAAAAAAACAACAACAATTAGATCGAGAAATGAGGAGATGGGCCAACTACAGGAACTGGAAGTGAGAAGCGAAGGACTTTGAGAAAGTCTATACTCACACCTGAATGTCATTTGCGGTTGTATCGTAATAAAATTAGATTAAAGTACACAGTCGAGGCCCGAGGCCTTGTTTTACCTATGTACAGTGTCCGTGATGTGATGGAAACGTTAGAATTGTATTATGTTGTACTGAAGACAAAGGAAAGAAAATAATTAAGACAGATTGTGGAATGTTAGAGATCGAGTGTAGAACGTAGAAGGTGTAAAAGAAAGAAAATATTGGGAGTAAGATATAACCCTCACTGAAGTTTTATTGAAGGTGAATCACGAACATTAACTTCCACTCTCTCTATCTTAACTAGTCTGTGCACAACACAAAAACGGATCATTAGTACCTTTTCTTGGCAAAGTATTTAAGTCTTACATATGTATCACGGAATAAAACTTAAGTCGTCAGAAATCAATTAAAAATCTGGCATTGTTGGAAGTCTGGTTACAGCGACCATACCCTCCAATAAGCAAATTTACGGTCAACCAAGCAAGCGCGATGATAGAGCTACCCTATTCATTTGTTTGTTTGTTTGTTTGTTTGTTTTTATCGCTACAAAAATTATGTTGGAATATACCAAAAACATAGTGCATTCGCTATTGGTATAGAAAACTTGCTTACGCTGAGTAACTAATAACTATATTTTAAAAAAAATGTAATTCATATTAAGCATGATACCTTCGTTCTCTGTTTATCGCACTTTTTCTGTTTCCCAGTATCAGCAAAGACTCTAGTAGCGCCTCCTGATCCATTCTTGATCTTAATTGGCGCACCATACACCATAGCTCCCGCGGGGGGTAACTTATCCAGGTTGGCAACCATTTCATATCCGGGTATGTTAGCACTTGTTAGGATTGTATGTGCCTTGAAGATTTTCGACGGTCCATTGTCCCACGATACTACGTCCACACCCACCGCGGTAACTTTTCCACTCTTCACGATCCATTCAGCTGCTTCAGCACTGAAACCTAAGATAAGAATGGAAATACATTGTTCGTATATGTCTTAATGTAAAAACGAAAGTTGTGTTTTTGTTTCTACCAGTATGATTGTTCTAAACTATTGCCTAAGAATTACCGTACGAGGCCAAGTGGAACCTGTTACAGTTTATCGCCACAATATACCTTGAATAAAGTTCAAGAATTGATTGATTCCAAATTAACGATGTATACAGTTTCTGCTCTCTCGACTTAGCTTCCCGTTCCTCTTCTCCAACGCCCCCCCTCCCTCCTTCTTATTATACTTTGTAGCTTCCTCAATCTTCTCCCTTCATCTCCATCTTCGGTGTCATTTTATCTTCCTCGGCTGATCGCCCCCCCGCCCCCGACTCCTTTTCACTTCCCTCTTCCTTTTACACTACATGGGAACTCTTTGAGAGCCTTGTGAACCCCTTGTAATCCCCATGTAACATGAAAATAAGGAATAGTACAAACGTTAGATGCTTTCCTATGTAAGCTTTACCTGGGTTATGTAGATAACCGTAACCAGTCTTGTTTGATTTGGGATCATAGCCCAAAAACTTCTCTGGATTTGCCCAGTCCTTTCCCCGGCCTGAGTAAAGGAAGAGGATAGCACCATCCGGGATCCTGCCGTGTTTTTCTTCCCAGGCCTCCAGGTCACCTACGCTCAACAGATAGTCTTGGTTCTTAGCAGTCTGGGCCGAGATATTCACAACAACTGCTGGACCTATAAGTTCATCCAACAGAACTTCGTCCATATATTTCCCTTTTTCGTAGAAATGTTTAGGGGCATCTGTGTGAGTTCCACCGTGCTCTGAGGTCAGAATATCGTAGTAGGAAAACCCAGCTGGCGCCGTTTTGTTCTGTGAGGAAGTCTGTTTAAATCTGGTGTGACCAGGAAAGTAGTTGGTCTTGCTGTCGTAACTGTACGACAGGTCTAGCCACTCAGTGGCACAATATCTGAACAGCGTCAGACCGATTAGAACCGCTAAGGAATTCATACCTGGAAATTATTGATCGGAGAAGATGTAAACACTAATGAAATAAAATACCGCAACATACTGTAAAGGACAGAGAGAAAAACTCCTTTATGTGTTTGTGTTCCAATAGGCCATTTCCGAGTTCCCCGGGCCTCTGTTTCAAAAAGAGGTAGGTGCGCAGCCTTCGATATGGAAATCATTTTTCATTCTCATGTAAGTAAAACTCATTTTCACAAGAAAGGTTGTGCATCTAGCCTCGTTTTGAAAGTGAGGGTTTTTGGAACTCGGAAGTGGCCTATTGGAGCCCAATTCCGCTCTTTATACAATGAGTACAAATTCAGAAAAGCCAATAGGAATTTAGTGCTTTAGAATAAGTTATTTTATTCTAAAGCGACAAACCCCCAAGGCGCTTTTCTCAAATATTTATTTGCTCTGTAAATAGCGCAAGTGAACTTCACATGAAATAAAAGCACATAACGGAGTTCCCCTTCCTGTTATTTATACTGACATATTATGCCACAAATAATTCTTCTTACAGTGGCTGATACCTCCCATGTTTGTACATGCATGATATAAAATGCACAGCAAGAGGTTAAAAGATATAGCTTTTTATGTCCACGGCAAATGCAGATAAACTTTACTTAATCTTGGCACTTTTGTTAACCTTTTTTTCATTGAGAAAATATCTTTCACAAGAACCATTTTATCAAAACACAAATCTTGTTTGATTTTACGGAGGTAAAAAGGGCATGGACAAAATGTGCGGAAATTCTTATCTTCATCGACTTTGTAAAGGTCTGATGTATAAAAATGGTCAGGTATTCATCTAGCCACCTGTATCAGATGATGTGAACAAATTTAGTTTCCAAAAATGGAAAACATTCTATTCTACGATACTTATGTAAATGGTACTTTATTGATTGTTATTGACTCATACTTGGTAGAATAATATTCAGTTTTCTTAAGCACAAAACGCAATTACATATATTCATCATTGTTGTAGGTAAGAGTGGCTATGTGGTTTTCGATACAATACTAATCTTGTAAACATACGAGTTGGCATATAGAGCATTAACCTAATGCGTTCATACGTAATATTATTATACCGAAAAAAGTTTATAATGATAAGCAATCTTTCATATGCGGCACGTGTTCATCCATTAAACGTAGATCTGTGGAATTAGACGGGTGGTATGTAGCCTGATACTCCTTCCCTGACCGCTCTACTAAGAGGAGAGGGGTGCAAATTTCCTCTTTAATGTACGGTGCTTGCACCTGGTTCGTTTTTTCACTATAGCTACAAAATTATTTTGCCGTTCACGTGGCTTCGTTCTTGATTTGGGGGGTATTGTATCTTACACTTCTCGTGGGCAACTCAAGGCATGTAAAATTATGCCGAGAGCTGATTTCAAAATTATTCTTGCTCTACTGCCTCGAAAAGGAATATGCACAGAACAAACTTTATAAGGGATGAACATCGAACGTTGGTTTTACCGACCGGCGTTGATAATGTGTTGCAAAAATCTCTTCTAGACAAAAGCACTGCCTTTGGGCTGCAATTTATGTGAGGTTAATCTGAATGTTTTGCCAGCTCTCAAACCATTTTTCCGTTAAGGTAGCCGTATTGCTCTAATTAATGGAAACACAACTTAAAACAATAATGATAATGATATATGAAGCAATTCTGTGAAACTAAAATGTTGCTGGCTGTTCTTGTTTTCCAACAGAACCTTGAATGAGTGGAGTAAGTTCATTGATGTCGTTATTCACAGCTTTCTTTTGTAAATTTTTATTTCTCATTAATTGACTTGCTCCATATCGCCCCATCTCAACAGACTTTTTTGCCATCCAAGGGATACCATGATGAACAAAAGCATGCCGCTGTACCATACTAGATCAGCATATTCAAAAAGGGGCATAACAAGACTTTTATAGAAAAGTAGACGCGCCCTGAAAGGCAATAACCACTTATGTACCATGCAATAAGTTTCTTCCATTTTATATTTAACATTATATAATTTATTTAATGGATGAGTTCAAGAGAAATGTTTGTAAAAGGAGAGTTAGATTATTGGATTATTGGATTTTCCCAACTTCCAAAAAAAAAGGCTGTGATTGATAAATCGGATAGTGACCCTCACCTCTTGTTTTCACTGGAGCTTGAGGAACATAGAAATTTCTTGTATTTATTGAAGCCTGTCTATCAACTTGAAGTCCACTTCCAAATATTTTTGATACCAAACTAATTGCCATTGGAATTCCAATTAAAGCAAGTGTACAGTGAAACCTGTATTAAGCGGACACCCTCGGGGAATGCTGTAGTGTCCGCTTAATACAGGGTGTCCGCCTAATACAGGTTTCGATATATAACGTCATATGAGGTGTCAAATGCCATTCAAATGAACAGTGAAAGCGTTTACAATACTCCCAGAGACTATGACGATAGACGTGTGCATTAATTTCTTTATCAAAGTGAACCAATTGATCATAGTACCATAAACATGGATTGCAACTCACATTTGAAGAAATCAGATGAGTGAAACAAGCCCTATACAAACAAAACGAAATAGAAAACAATCCTGTACTGTGAAACTAATCAAATAAGTTCGTCAAGTCATTTTTTTTTAATGTAAAAATCGAAAAATTTTTGGGTGGCATTTCGGGGCAATCTTTCTCATTTCCGGGGTCTGGCATGTTGGGTACCGGTGGTGAAATTTAATTACAAGTGTCCGTTTAATACAGGTTAGCAACAATAGAAATGACCCTTTTTAGGTACTTTTTAGGTGTCCGCGTCCGCTTAATAGAGGTGTCCGCTTAATAAAGGTTTCATTAAAAGTATACAAGGGAAATAAATTTGGGGACTTCGGCTACTGTCCGCTTAATAGAGGGTGTCCGCTTAATACAGGTTTCACTGTACTTAAGAATCCTCCCTCAATCTGTTTCCTTGTTGGTTTGAATACCAATCTTCCACCGCTTTGATAAGCTTTATTTATTTGGTTTATTTGAGCTTTTATAAACTCATTTTTGAAAAGTGGAAGCATTTCAATAAATCTTTTTGAAATAGTTATACCATTTTCTAATATTTTATTTATTCCAAGGTCTCCCAAAGCAGAAACAGCTCCGGTTGCCAATGCTGCAACAGGTTTTGAAATTCTTTTGTTGCGTAAGGCAGTAATCTTGTTCCAGGGGATACGAGTGATGTAAATATAAGTGTTCTTCATGTTTTACCGAAACTTGAAAGAGTCGATAAAGCGGATTTCAAAATTGAGTGAAAATTTTTAACCATTTTTTCTTGATTTGTATTCGTCGACTTTAATATTTTTTTGAAAATGAAATATAGTTCTCCTCAGTTGTTCCCGGGGGGGGGGGGGGGGGGGGGTACTCGGGATTTCAAGTGACGGGGATGATCGAAGGATTTTTTGGGGGTTGAAATTTTCGATTCCGGGTTTTTTTGGGTACGAAAATTTGGCTTGGGTAGCTTAATTTCAGTAGGGATTTTTTAGAGGTATTAAAAAGAAGCAGATGAAGGAAAGGATATATTCAGATGGTATGATGGATAAATAAACACGTACGAGTGTTCAATTTCCAATGTTTTTCTTTGTGTTATAGCATTACCCCTTTCTGGAACTTTTAAGGGTCACAGAATCGGCATGGGATTTTTTGGGGGTCAATTTTTGGTCCAGAGATTTTTGGGGGTTTTGCTGGAAGCCCTAGGGATCTTTTTGGGTCTTAGCTTTTGGCTCCATTCGATCATCCCCGTCACTTGAGTTCCCGAGTACCCCCCCCCCCCCCCCCCCCCCGGGCAGTTGTTGGATTACATGTCAATCCACCTTTGAGTTTGGCAAGTCGTTTGATAAACAAATGTTAGTCATAACCCTGAAGACTGTGAAATATGACTGGACTAGAATCATTGGCTTGCGACATTGAAGGTGGCCAAAGTTATGTGCTGCACCACGATACTTTCCAGTAAAGTGACAATGGTCTCTGACCTTAAGTATTTTGCCTGTTGAATCGTCATCGTATAATTCTTTTTCACAAGATATAAGAAGACCGAGCTTTCTTTACAGAAACTGCATTGATCATTAGATTTGATTCCAATTTTAAAAAGGAAATAGTTCGTTGCCAATTTTCTATGCAGAAGTTTAAATTGAAATACACGTAATTTAGATTCGTTGGTACATAGGAAAGCAAGGGTATATGAATTACCCCAATCAATCGTGTCAAAGTCACAAAAGTTGCAGTCTGTCAGCCATTTTTCCTGACTTTTACAAGGGATAGAGGCGGTTTGAGTTAGAAAAGATTTGTAAGCTAATTTACAGAAAGCTTCAGAGGATAATAGGCTTCTGGTGTCGGTTTTAGCACCGTTCATTTGTGGACAATGGTTTTTACGTTTTATATTCGAGATGGCACATATCACTCCGTGGTACTGTAGAAAGTGAGCTTTTATCGCAAACTTTTCCCTGAAAGTATCAAACGTTAAAAATTGTGAATCCTCTTCCAAAAGGTCATTTACGAAATAAATACCTGCCGTGGACCAGTTACGATAGTGGATAGGCTTGTTGTCAATACGTATAAGAGAGTTGTACCAAATTGGTGTTTCGCCGAAGTTGGAAAGTTGTTTTTTAAAATTCAGAAGTGACCACGTTTCAATAAGTTCTTTAGTAAAGGGGTCTTCTATTCCCAGGGAGGCAACATCATCCGAATTAAGGTTACCTTGCAAAAGAAGGTTAATGTCGTGACTTATTAGGGAGAACTCTACAAACAGCTTCCATTTTCCTCTGTTATGAGGATCTAGATATCGTTGAATCCATTTCGCTTTAAGAGCACGATTGAAACTTTGTAAATCTAGCATTTTGAGGCCACCTTCGGCAAAGTCATTGATTATTTCTGTTCTTTTGACCTTATCTTGTTTGCCATCCCATAGGAACTTAAAGAAAACATCTTTTATTTCTTTAAGTTCATGATGCGCCGAAGGTAGAGGGGACAAGATGTAAACTAGCTGCGAAGCAAGCAAACTCTTAATGACCGTTATTTTCCCAAGAAGGGTTAATCTTCTGAATTGCCAAATATCAACTAACCTACAAATCTTTTCCTTTTTTTCTTCATAGTTCAGTGTTAGAGATTCGCCTTTAGTTGTAGAGAACCAGACCCCTAAGGCTTTAACTTTATTAACAGGCCACATAATATGTTGAAAACCCGGGATTACTCTTCTTTGCAAACGTGAAGAGCCAATCCAAAGAGCCTCTGTTTTTTCGTAATTGATTCGTAAGCCAGAGATAGTTGCGAAAGAATCTAAAAGACTAAAAGACTGGTGAACTGAGTTGTCTGAGCCATCTAGGATCAAGGTTGTATCATCTGCGTATTGACTTAGTTTACATTCTGTGCCTAAAACACAATTGCCTTTGATTTGATCGTGGTTTCTTATGGCATTTCCTAGTATTTCAACACATAAAATGAATAAATACGGGGATAAAGGACAACCTTGTCTGACACCTCTAGTAAGATTGAAAAAGGCGGAAGACCAACCGTTATTTTGAATGCAGCTGCTTATATCATTATAGAATAATTTAACCCAGGTAATCAAGGAGTCACCAAAGTTATAATAGCGGAGAGTTTTTTCAATAAAGTTCCATTCCAAAGTATCGAAGGCTTTCTCAAAATCTATAAAAAGTAAAATGCCAGGGATGTTCTGGCTTTCAGCGTAAGTTATTATACTGTCTATTAACCTAACATTTTCACCAATTGATCTACCTTTGAGGAAGCCCGTTTGATCATTGTTTATCAAATCAGGTAACACTTTTTTTATTCTTGCTGCAATTGCTTTTGTTGCAATTTTGTAGTCGCAGTTTAAAAGGCTTATAGGTCTCCAGTTTTTTAGATGCTGTAGCGGTTTGTCTTTCTTTGGTATCAGGGTTATCAATCCCCTACGCTGCGAGATGGAAAGGTGACCCTGGGTAAAAGACGAGTTTAAAGCGGCGAGTAAAAAGGTAGACAAATCGTCCCAAAAAACTTTATAAAATTCTGCTGGAAGACCCCTCATTGGTTTATAATCAACAGAATGAATTTCAAGATTGAGTACTTCTTGAAAATACCAACCGCTACCATTCCTTTAATAAATAGCAATTTCTTTTTTGAGAATCTCTATTATCATCTTGGTAAGTATTTCTTTAACATCTGTTGCTTCAACATTGATATATGTTTCAGAATGAGAATAGGACTTATCTTGTTTAAATATTGTTTTCTTTTTATCACGAATTAGCTTTTGCTCCATGAGGCAAACTAATACAAGACGGGTTTTAATATTGCGGTGATTTCTAAAAAAGTCTTTTATTTGGGTTGCTTTGTACGCAAAATACTGATTTGGAATAACACCTGATTGTCCATCAATGGTTTATTTTTCAGCAAAACCATTAAGAGCTTATTTCTCTCTCTCTTGGTACCTTGTTCATGAGAAGGAGTATCAGCAGGAATTGTTTTTTGATACACTCCTGAAAATATTCTTGAAATGTTCTTTTTTTTTTTTTTTTTCTTTTTCTTTTTTGTGGTTTTGGATTAGTTTTTTCCTTTCTTAATTTTTCGTTTTCTTTTTTCTTTAGTTTTATATAAGCTTCAATAAGTTGCTGTTTTTGTTTATCCTCTTTTAATCTTTTATTTATTTAAATTCTTCCTTAACAAGTTTCCTTAAATCACTTATTGGTTAATTGTTTAAATCAGCAGCGCTCATTTATTATAAGAGTAGATAATACATTAAGCTTTAATTTTGTTTTTTTCTGCATCAACTAAAATCGCTTATTATGGTAAATAAAAGCCGTATCACGTATTTAATCGAACTTTCACGAGAATCATAAATTTTAATAAGAAAAAACAATAGGTTTTCACGTGTAAAACAAAAGACTGCATTCCGGAATACCCTAGCAACTCAATGTTTGAAAAGTAAACTTGAAAACATTTTTCGGTTTTGTTCGTTGTTAGGGTAATCTGGAATGTGTTCTTTTGTCTTTCATGTGATAAACTATTGTTGGTAAACCGCAATTACATGCTGTATTTTTCTGGATTATAAAAATCTAATATTAGTTTTTTTTTTGTGGGAAAAAACCCCTTCTAGAATATTCTGTAACTGATAAACTATTCACATATCAGTTAAAAAAACTGGCAGGTGTTTGAAATGTTATGTAAATGATTACATATTTTGGATAGCTGTGTGAATAAATTACAAACTTTGTCAGTTAAGTTTATTCTAAAAATTTACTCGGATATGAGTAGTTATATAATGATGTTTTCTGGCTAAACTCAAACCTACTTTTTCCTGATTAACCCCTGCGAGCGAAGCGAGCAATTTTTATGTCATTATATCATCGTTAATTAGTGTCTAAGTTCTGTCATATTTTTCCTCTGATTAATTATCGTCAAAAGTTAGGCAGGGGGTACTACTATAAGGGAAATAATCAGGGTTGGGGGGTATCATTGACGGGAACTGATTTTAGAGGGTATCATTTTTTGCTTTAAGTTTGGAAAAAAAAGTACAAAACTGAAGACAGAGATTGGACAGGGAAATTTTTGATGACGGATGACAGAAAAATGACGGGGTTAATCACGAAAAAGTAGGTTAAAGTTGAGCCAAAGAGCATCATTATATAACAACTGCCAATTGGCCACGAAGAAAAAAATATTCCCCTATGCGTGGGGATCGACTTTCCATTCCCCGGAAGACTCTGATTATCAAGTTCTTTTTCCCCGGGACGGCAAAGGTACCAAATACCCAGGAGGGGAATGTTGAAGCTTCGATTTGACCGATAAATTGAATAAAATCAAACGTTTCAAAGGGCCTAAATTCGTGCAACACGTTTCTTGCACGATACACAACATGTATACTATTTCACTGGTAATGGGTTGTACCTAATCTTTTTAAAACTGAATAATATACGTGATCTGTGCAATGGCCAACCAAGAAGAAAACCAAGCATTTTCTCTAATTTTAGAACATTCTTTCTGAGACGAAAATTCAATTATTAACATGTCACGGTGCGCTCTTGCCGCCCTTCCCAGGCAATGGCGATGGAAAAGGAGAGATTGTATGGCTTGGAAACATCCCGTCTTGCTCTTTTGACATCTGTATACTATTTTCGCATGCCTTCATTCTCATTATTGTCGTCATTAGTAAAAATAAAATATAGCAGGACTTTCATTTAGTTACAAGACGTTTTAAATTGCTACTTAGTTTAACAGAGTTCCTACCTTTTCTTCTTTTGGCATGCAACATTTTCGTGTGGAATACAGCGTGCGCGGGTGTGGATGGTAGCTGGCGCCTACAGACAGCGCCTAAAAAGCTATCAGCTGATGCTCTTAAAAATTCTAAAATTACTGACCAATCAGTGCCCTCATCCTTAGCATTTGCCTGCCCGTGCCTCAGTCATTTTTTGTTCTACACATGTACATGATGAAAAAAATTATTACCTAACGTTTGTACCATGATACATGCGACCTCTATGAGGTAAGAAACCAAAAACGTCATAAATATCATTGGCCAATTGCAGGCGCTGTTATATACGAGGATACAACCCGCTGAAATATACGTTTCAAGATTAATGAATCGGTCAATATATCCATTTCTGGATATATTATGACGTCCCTAATAATTGCATCTTGGACCTTCAAAGAAAAATCAGTATTCCCAACGCTTTTGCGGCGCTATTATTTTGGTTGTCCATTTTGGTTCCTTTCATTTATCCCATGAGACCACGCGATGTTTGTAAATGAACATCAGAGGAAAATGTGTAACAAGAGAAAGATGGCGTGCGTTTCTGTAACGCAGAGAAAGATCTGCCGAAATTGAAATCAACGGCTGTGTCAGTTTTATGAATTCTGAGTTGAGTAGCCTTTGAATTCTTGCAAATTTCAGGTATGTAATAAGTTTTTCAGGTTTTGAAAAAATTACTCCGAGATACTAGATTAAATTTGCTTCTTCTTTTTTTTATTCAAACAAAATCCATATGCGTGATACTATGATATTTTCTGAAATATAAGCACAAAACGCAATTACATCTTTTGATCATTTTTGTAAGTAAGAGTGGTTAGATGGCTTGGGATGCAATACTTGTAAACATACGAGTTGGCATATAGAGCGTAAACCTAATGCGTTCATACGTAATATTATTTTACCGCATAAAGTTCATAATATAAGCAATCTTTCATATGCAGGTACGTGATCATTGAACGTAGATCTGTGGAATTAGAGACGGGTGGTATGTAGCCTGATTCTCCCTCCCTGGCCGCTCTCCTAAGAGGAAAGGGATGCAAATTTCCCCTTTAATGTATGGTACTTGCACCTGGTTCGTTTTTTACTATAGCAATCTTAGACAAAATAATTATGGGAATTTTAGACCTTCCTACCCCTAAATCAAAGATGCCAAAAGGCGCGTTTTGACGTTCGCGTGGTTTCGTTCTTGATTTAAGGGGATTGTGTCTTACACTTCTCGACGGTAACCGACTCAAGGAATGTAAAATAATACCGAGAGCTGATTTCAGAATTATTCTTGCTGTGCTACCTTGAAAAAGAATATGCACAAAACACAAAACAAACTTTATAAGGGATGAACATCGAACGTTGGTTTTACCGACCGGCGTTGATAATGTGTTGCAAAAATCTTTGGGCTGCAATTTATATAAGGTTAATCTGAATCTTTTGCCAGCTCTCAAACCATTTTTGCCTTAAGGCAACCGTATTGCTCTATTTTGACAAGACAACTTAAAATAGTAATAATAATAATAATAATAATAATAATAATAATAAATAATGATGATGATGATGATGATGATGATGATAAAGATAATGATATTGATAATAATAATTATAATAATAATAATAATAACTATAATAATAACAATAATGATAATAATAATAAAGCAATTCTGTGAAACTAAAAATGCCTGTTCTAATGTTGCTGTTTGTTCTTGGATCTTGGAGCACCAAGTTAAGACTTTTACATCATATTTGAAAATAATTCTAAATAAATGACAGTGTCATTTTGGTCCCATTATCTATAGTCGGCCATTTGTTTCAAAATTATGACACGATATAGGGGCGGTTTTTTCCCACGTATACGTGCAATCATTCCTGCTACACGATATACGTGTGTTGTTTTGCCACGTATACTTGCGTCCTTTCCTGCTTTGTGGGTTTTTTTATTCCCAAGTATACGACCATTTTCTTACAAACGGGCATATATATGCGCACAAAAAAGCCCATATGTATGCGTTACAAACAAGCATGTGTATATGTGGTCACAGAAAGTCGTGGTATAAGAGGCACCGAATTATACCGTCAGTAAAAAACCCCTTCATGTACGATGGAGCTGAAAAGTAACTTCAGTTTGAATCAAGCATAGCCGCGATGCCCGCGTTAATTTAGAGCAAGGTTTGGTTCTTTTTCATTGCCCTCACAGTAGTGGTGGTTGTTGGCTCCCCGACAACGGATTTGTAGGAATCCGTGGATTGTCTCTTGAGACACTGTGTACGCTATTTCACAAATGCTGACCGACACAACGATCGATTCAGTTAGAAATTACCGTCCGACAAGCAAAACACGACTCATGAACTCGTGATAATGTGAAACATGACCTTGAGAGTCTGCTTGAACAGATCGTTTTTTCTTCTTTTCTCTCTCTCACGCGAATTATCACCTTTTCTCCTCCACGAACACGTTCTAAGCCTCCTAGTCTCGAAGCTTTTTATTCTTTGCCTCCATTCACTCTATAAATTCCATGTTTCTTGTTTTGTATTCTCACACTTAAATAGCCTTCCACCTGTCAGCCTCTCTTTCCTTGCTCCTCCACTTTAATTGTGATTTTCATGGTTATCTAACTCGTTCTCGTTCAACTTGCATAAAATGTCTCTCAGGTATCAATTTGCTATTAGTTCTCAAGCCCCGATTATTTGGTAGGATAGTTAATTTATAACTTCAGTTTGGCGTTTTTTTTTTTTTTGCAGCCCATGGCAAATCAGTATTTTTGGTTGTAGCCATTAGTTTTTAAATTGCTAGTTTCGTTCTCTGCACACAACAAAGTCGCAATTTTATCCACAGGAATTGTTCTGAGCTGTTTTTATATTTTGAGAAAATGACTTTTGTCGTTTCCTGTAGACGTGATGCTTAATTGTTAAATTAGCGAAGGGGAGGGGGATATATCTCCCATAAGCTCTGCGTCTACGTGCCGCGATTCAGGGTATACTATTTTTAGATTTTTTAGGTTTTTTAGATTTTGCTCTCATAATCGTAAACAAGGTACCCAACTTTCGCATTTTCGTGGTTTGAAGTTTGAGATAACACTCATAAAAAGGGTGCCAATTTTTCAAGAATTTCTGTCGTGAACAAGGGCATGCAGCGTTTGAGAAATTGGGCACAAACGTGTGTT
Source organism: Porites lutea (assembly GCF_958299795.1). NCBI lineage: Eukaryota > Metazoa > Cnidaria > Anthozoa > Scleractinia > Poritidae > Porites > Porites lutea. Next base: position 31,589,242 of record NC_133201.1, on the reverse strand, counting down.
CTTATACCTGCATATCGGACAACTCGAAGCTTCAACATCCCTCTTCTCCGGGCAACCCCATGCGTATTTGACTTTTTACAAACAAATACGTAAAATGCATGAGTCACTTACAATTGTCTGCAACTAGCAGTGTTTGAGTCACTTTTAAGTTACATTTAAAAATGGTCAATGCAACTTAACTTCTCCTGTGAGAGAGAGAGAGGAAAAAAAAAGTTTCTCCGTTATGGACTTTGATTTAATTTTTCAAATTACCCCCTCCCCTAGCCAAAAAGCCGATCAAATCTCCCACCATTGGGACATTATAAAAAAGAAAACAAACAAAAAAAAAGCTTACCAAGTTTCACACGCACATGCCGGATGAAAGAAGGACAGCGGAAACGCCTTCAGTTGTCTCAGGAAAAACTTTAAATGCGAACTAAAAATACGAATTAATACGACGAAACTCTCGTGCAAAGCAGAGGAAATTACAGAAACACGCCACACTGAATGCACAGCTTTTCTTCGCGTGTCATGCAACATATAAGCTTTCTTAACAGTTCACCTACTTTAATTACTGCGTTCCATGCATTCATGGCCTTTCAGAACTTTTCACCGACATATCAATTAAATTATCGCACGGTATCGATTTTATTGTAAACACAACAGCTCCATGTATTCAAAGCAAGAACCATAAAAATAAATAAATAAATAAATACACCTTCAAATACAGCACAAAGCTTAATTTGTGTGCACCTTTTGCTACGGAGCCAATTGGCCACGAAGAAAAAAATATTCCCCCATGCGTGGGGATCGATTTCCCCATCCCCCGGAAGACCCTGATCATCAAATTCCCTTCCCCTGGGACGGCAAAGGTGCCAAGTGCCCAGGAGATGAATGATGAAGCTTCGATTTGAGACATTTGACTGATTAATTGAATAATATCAAACGTTTCAAAGAGCCCAAATACTAAAGTTTGCAGACCGTTTGTGCTGCGCTACGAAAACGTTTCTTGCACGATACACAACATGTACACTATAACACTGGGATGCGCTGTATCTAGTCTTTTTAAAACTGAGTGATATACGTGATCTATGCAATGTCCAACATACCAAGAAGAAAACCAAGCTTTTCCGCTAATTTTAGAACATTCTTTCTGAGACGAAAATTCAATTATCAACATGTCACGGTTCGCTCTTGCCTTCTTCCCAGGCAATGGCGATGGAAAAGGAGAGATGGTATGGCTTGAAAACATCTCGTTTTGCACTTTTGACATCTTTATACCATTTTCGCATGCCTTCATCCTCACGTTATTGTCGTCATTAGTAAAAATAAAATAAAATAAAATCTAGAAGAACTTTTTCATTTAGTTACAAGACGTTTTAAATTGCTACCTAGTTTAACGGAGGTCCTAGCTTTTCTTCTTTTGCTGCGCAACGTTTTCGTGTGGAATACAGAGTTTGCGGGTGGGAATGGAAGACAGACAACGCCTAAAAAGCTATTAGCAGATGCTCTTAAATCTTCTAAAATCACTGACCAATCAGTGCCCTCATCCTTGGCATTTGTCTGCCCGTGCCTCTGTCAGGTCATTTTTTGTTCGACACATGTACAAGATGAAAAATACAAGTAGCATGATATTTGCGACCTCTATGAGGTGAGGGACCAAAAACGTCATAAATATCATTGGCCAATAGCAGGCGCTGTTATATAAAAGGATACAACCCGCTGAAATACAAACAATAGCATTTTGGACCTTCAAAGAAAAATCAGTATTCGCAACGCTTGGCGTCACTATCATTCAGCCGTTTCTTTCATCTATCCCATGAGATCACGCGCTGTTTGTAAAGAAACATCAGAGGAACATGTGAAACAAGAGAATTATGGCGTGCGTTTCTGTAACGCAGAGAAAGATTTGCGGAAAGTGAATTCACCGTTTTTGATGTTTTTGTTGATTTCCGGCGGCCATATTGGTGGACCAAAACTATCCACCAACGGCGTCTCCATAAGCTCTACAACGGTAGGTGAAACGTTTCGGCAAATAACTCAGAAACTGTGGGCCACAAAGACCTGAGACTTGGACAAATTGTTTACATATAAGTCTTTTATAACATTTCATTTTCTTGGCTTCTTCTCCTGGACGGTTTCTAATTTATTTTTTGTGTGTCGTGTTTATTGCGTGATAGTGAAAACGAAGAATACTGGGCTACCTGTACGCTAGATTAAGTTGAGGGTCAAGAGAAATCCCGTGCGTTGATTCGTTTCTTGTGTGGGCCTTCAGTCAAATCAGAAAGAAAAAACACAAATTCATCCGTAAACGAACCAAACCAATCACCTCGTCGTTTGCCCCATGGGCTTATACTTGTTTACTGGTCCTCTGTGAACGGCCTTATATGAAGCATGGACAAAGGTCACGGAATTTCTAAATTTTTCATCGTGAGTGACCACCGTATTATTACCCTGGCGCCAGAGGTCCGTTCTCAAAATACCTTCTATGAAATAAACCGTGCTTACGGTTTGATTTTTTTTTTTTTTTTTAACAAACAAATATGCAAACTGTATGAGTTACGTTCAATTATCCGCAATTAACAATTTTTTTAGTCACTTCGATTACAGGTTCATTTCAGATTATCAAATGTCCCACACAAGGGACATTTAAGAAGTTACGAAGATAGGCCAGTTACACAAGGACATATATGAAAGAAGGACAGCAGAAACGCCTTCAGTTTTCAAACAAATCTTTCAATACCAACTTAAAATCAATTTAATACAAGCAAAACTCTCCATCATACCACACTGCACGCACAGTTTTTTTGTTTGTTTTTTGTTTTGTTTTGTTTTGTTTTTTTCATTTCTTCTTCACGTTTCAGGCGACATATAAGCTCTACGAACAGTCCACCTACTTCTATTACTACATTACATACATTCATTGCAACGGCATATCAAATCATCGCATAGGTTTGATCGCTGGTATCGATTGTATTGCAATTGTAAACGCAACGTATTCAATCCGTATATTCAATGCAAGAATCATAAAAAAAGAAATAATAACAGTAAATAAATACCTCCTCCAAACACAGCTTGTGTAGACCGTTGCACACCGCTGCCAATTGCCCACGAAGCCAAAACCTTCCCCTCAGAAGTCCTTTCTATTTTAAAAAGCGCTTCCGCAAATGGGCGAACGATAAGCTCGCCTCATAGCACGGAGATCTCACATGAAATTGAGGATATGTTTTAAATTCCCCACCCCCTATGCATGAGGATCAAATTCCTCATCCCCCGGAAGACTCTCTTCCTCCGGGACGGCAATGGTGCCAGATACCCGGGAAGGGTACAGTGTATGTTGAAGCTTCGATTTGACAGATAAAGTAAATAAAAACAACAAAGTAATAATAATGAAGAAAATAAAAAAAATTAAAAAATAATAATGAAGAACCCAAATACAAATACAGACCGTTTGTGCTGTGTTACCAAAACATTCCTTGCATGATACATAACATGTACCCTCACCAGTTTGTCGTACCGTTGTGGTTATGCCTTCACAAGTGTTTCTAATACATAATATTTACACAATATCACTGGGGGCGTGCTGCATCTAATCTTTATAAAAAGTGACGTTCGTGATCTATGCAATGTCCAACATACCAAAAACTGAAAACCAATTAGAAACTTTTAACTCATTTTAGAACTCTGTTGTTGTTGTTGTTGTTTGTTTGTTTGTTTTGTTTTGTTTTGTTTTTTTTTCTGAGACGGCAATTCAATTATCAACATGTCACGGTGAGTTCTTGACCTTTCCAAGCAATTGCGATGGGAAAAAAGAGATGACTCTCTGGCTTAATAACATTATATCTTATCATTTTCGCACGCCTTCCTCCCCACGTTATCACCTCCATTGGTAAAAATAAAATATAGAACGACGTCTTCATTTAGTTACAAACCTTTTTAACGGCTACTTAGTTTAAGAGAGGTCCTAACTTTTACTGTTTCGACGTGCAACATTTTCGTGTTGAATACAGAGTGTGCGGTGTCGAATGCCGAGCTGGCGTCAGAAACACAGAGCCTAAGAAGCCACATCAGCTGAGTTATCAACGTTGCTCTTGAGTAATTGTTACATTACTGACTAATCAGTGCCCTCACCCTTGGCATTTGCATGCCCTTGCCTCTATCAGTTTTGTTCGACACAAGATAAAAATACTTATTACGTTTCAAGATTTTAATCAATCAGTCTTTTATTCGTATTACGCCTATAACATGCTACCAGCAGGAGATCTCTGGAACCTCAACTGAGCTTTTCAAAGGAGGTCCCCTTAAATTTCTATAATGCATTACAAACATTCTTATCGAATATATGTGGCCCTTGAACATATTGTTAAGCAGCAAGAGTATCGTACAGTAGAACCTCGGATAACTCGAATTCCCCGCTAACTCGAACTAAATTTCGTTTCCCTTGATCAAAATCAGTTCACTGAAAGTTACCCGGCGGGTTAACTCGAATTCCTCGCAACTTGAACTGTTTTTCGCTTCCCTTCAGAGTTCGAGTTACCGGGCTTCTACTGTACATATTATGTTCCACTACGAAGATTCACTACCAATATACTTATATATATAATATTTTTATATTTTTTAACAAAACATTCCAGTTTACTTTTAATTAAATGCAACTTAGGGACGGACCATTAGAAATGTTATGGGGGGGGGGGGGGGGAGGGGAATTTTCGAGCCGCAGGAATTTTTTTTCGTTATCAAATTCCTTGTATGATTTTTTTTTAGGTCATAGCATGAATATTTTTTTAGTGTTAACTGGCGTGCAAGAATTTTTTCATTTAATTTTCCCTTGTGCGAATATTTTTTTTTGTACTTCGCCCGTCCCCCACCCCTCCCCCCCCCCCCCCGCTTCATAAATTTCCTAATGGTCCGTCCCTTAAATGAATTAATTTCCTTCCAGTTGTGTGGTAAACTGATCCATATCATAACATCTCCATATCTAACTGACAAACGTCTGTAATTATAATAACTAGTAAGTTCTATTTATACGGATGGATAGTATGATTCCTCGAAAAGTAATCTGGAAAAGAAGGCGGCAATTGTTTCCTTTAAACATAGTTAGTCCTTGATTGCCTGCAAGGAATCTTTGGCGAAAAAGGACTGCATTGCGGTCTAATTCAGATAATGTTCTTTCAATTATCTCTAATGCTGTTTGCATCTAACTTGCAATTACATAAGGAACTTGAGCACTAGCAGGAGAGTTATAATCTGAAACAATTGTCCACTGGCGAGACTCCGGCCGCCGCCTGATGTGGGACACTCCCCTCCAAGTTTGGCGAAGATTCTAAGCGGTCCTCCAGCGCCATGAGTGATTTTCATTGGCACAGCAAAGACTGTGGCTCCTTTGGAGGGTAACTTGTCAAGGTTAGCAACGTTCAGATATCCAGGGATGTTTTCCTTGAATAAGGTTCTGCGAGACTGGAAATCTTTTGACTGGCCATAGTCTAGCGACGCTGTGTCCAAACCAACTGCTTTTACCTTTCGACTCACCATCCACTTGGCTGAGTCTGGGTGGATACCTGAAGATCAACAAGCTTGTCATTCAGCAGAGAGACAGCAGACACATAGTATCTATTGTAAAAGGGTTTGCATCTTAAACTTCTTTAGTAGCTGACTTAGTAGTGTAGAAAGGGGTAGGTAGACCACACGACTTTTACCTCAAGATGCCGCTTGTTCATATATATATATATATATATATATATACACCCGTTTTCAAAAAGGTTTTCATAGAGAGAGATATATAGGTAGATATATACTTTTGTTTTCCTGCACGTGCGCCTGTGTGCATTTTTCACTTGTTATTGTCCAACTTGTGAAAAACTCGGTTTAACGATAAATTTTTTCTTCGTCGGGTTTTTTTTTTCCAATTTGAAAAGAACCTGTCGTTTTGAGTTTTTTTGTTTTTTTTAGAAAAATGCATGCGCCCTGCAATACAAGTTTGCAATGGCGAATTATATAGCTGAGTTTGGGAATGAGCAAAACATCCCGCGAAGCAGCCGATCCGCGAGTTATAGGGCGTCACCGAATTGGTAGGCCAAATGCCGTGGCATCTGTAGCAAGTGACGAAGCATTTTTATTGACGGGGTGTATTAAAAAATGCGCTGTCCAGGGGCGTGCTTAAGAGAAACTGTTAAACTAACTTGAAAACATTTGTGGCCGAGAGTTTATTTTGTCTTCAGTGAGACGTTGCCTTACAGGCCGTGATTTTTACACGAAAAAAGGTGAGACATTAAGATATATGACCAGCTCATCATGGTTATGATTATGAATCTAGTCAACGTCTTGGTCCATTTTAATCAACTGCTATGATATTTTTGCTCCTTCCCACATATCCAATATGGACATCCACCGTCACATCTTCGTTCTCAGCGGTTTCGAAAACACATTTTTTTCATTTCATCTGCGTTGTTTTAAAAATGAAAATCTTTGATGTTTTTCCCCTTATCCTGTAACGACAACAATGATATGACCTACAAGTGACCGAATTCCTCATTCTTTAATTTTCAGGAGAATGCAAATCAAGAGAATTGCAGACAATGTTCGTGCTTTTTTTTAATTGACAAATTGGAACAAAGAACCTGACGAAAAGAAAATTTATCGTTTAGCCAAGTTTTTTTCACAAGTTGGACAATAACAAGTGTAAATGCACACGAGCGCACGTGCAAGAGTTTTCTTGCACCTGCGCCCGTGTTCATTTACACTTGTTATTGTCCAACTTGTGAAAAAACTTGGTTAAACGATAAATTTTCTTTTCGTCAGGTTCTTTGTTCCAATTTGTCAGTTAAAAAAAAAATAATGCACGAGCACTGTCTGCAATTCTCTTGATTTGCATTGTCTTGAAAATTAAAGAATGAGGAATTCGGTCACTTGTAGATCATATAATTGTTGTCGTTACAGGATAAGGGGAAAAACATCGAAGATTTTCATTTTTAAAACAACGCAGATGAAATTAAAAAGATGTGTTTTCGAAACCGCTGAGAAGGAAGATGTCATGGTGGATGTCCATATTGGATATGTGGGAAGGAGCAACAATATTATAGCAGTTGATTAAAACGGACTAAGACGATGACGAGGTTCGTAGAAGCAGACTTTATCATAACCATGATAAAGTCATGTATCTTAATGTCTCACCTTTTTTCGTGTAAAATCACAACGTGTCATTGAAGACAGAATAAACTCTCGGCCACAAATGCATTCAAGTTAGTCTACAGTTTCTCTTAAGCACGCCCCTGGACAGCGCATTTTTTAATACACTCCATCAATAAAAATGCTTCGTCACTTGCTACAGATGCCATGGCATTTGGGCTACCAATTCGGTGACGCCGTATAACTCGCGGATCGGCTGCTTCGCGGGATGTTTTGTTCATTCCCAAAATCAGCCATATAATTCGCCATTGCAAATTTGTATCGCAGGGCGCATGTATTTTTCTAAAAAAAAAAAACTCAAAACGACATGTCCAATTGGAACAAAAAACCCGACGACGAGAAAATGTATCGTTGAACCGAGTTTTTCACAAGTTGGACAATAACAAGTGAAAAATACACACGGGCGCACGTGCAAGAGAACAAAAGTATATATCTATCTATATATCTCTCTGTATGAAAACCTTTTTGAAAACGGGTGTATATATATATATATTCCCTTTGGTGGGTAGATTATGTTCTGGAGCAAATGAGATTTTTTTCCCGGTTGTTTTGGACTGAAGCGCGTAGTTCCTCCCTTGGTAATAATTTTGGTTTTCCACGCGAACCTCATCAGTTGCATTCATGCTTAGTTGCTTTTACTAAGAGCAGCTCTAGTTGTGCTGTGTCGTGGGGAGAATGGTACAACGGTTCTGTATGAGCTTTGACCCCGTACATTGATACCAAAGTCGAGTGTCGAAAAATGTTGTTTACCTATTGGCTACTGAACGCAGCCAATAATTACGGAGTGTGCATTCCGATATTCTGACTTCTGCTTTAAGCTTAAAGGGTGTTTTTTTAGGTAAGCATTTGTGACAATTTTGGCACTTTCTTCCCTAAAACAGTTCGAAGACTCATGTAAATAAGTGTGCACAACGTTTCCGTACACTTCTTCTAAAAACTGGAGTGGATAAGTTCTTAGTTAGGTGCACAATTAATGTTGAACTTTCTCCGTTGTGCTTGGTTCTTATTAGTCCTAGTGTTGATCTCCACCAGCCAAAACGGAACCTGCATGTAAAAATATTCATACTGTAAAAGAAGACACTAGGCCACACGACGTTTACCTTATGTCAAAAACGCTGCTTTTTCTAATAAAGCTTTTTTCTTTGGCGAGCAAATTATGTTTTGGAGGGCTCTATACGTTTTAACTGTTTTGTATGCAAGGCAGACGAAGTAATAAGGACTGCAGAAATCATGTAAACTGGAGAAAACGTAGCTACTTAGGCAACTCTTGTCACTCCCTTTGGGATTAGCGCTTCGCAAAATAGGAGAGCACGCTTTGTCGAAACGTGTAAATTGAATATCACTGGTTATATCAATTACGTCTGCAGTTCAAAGAGAACGTATTAAATAATAATAATAATAATAATAATAATAATAATAATAATAATAATAATAATAATAATAATAATATGTTATTAGATGATCAACAACCTATCTCTCTAGCATAATCTGAAGATCATAGGACTCAAAAAGCTTTAGCACTTACCTGGGAAGTGCATATTGGATACGTTTCCAGTGGGTTGCATTCCTAGATATTTGTTATTGTCGGAGAAGAATTCTCCCCACCCCGTGTACACCAACAGAATCACGCCCTCCGGGATCTTGCCATGTTTTTCTTCCCAGTCCTCGATGTCACTCGGCATCAGCTGATAGTCCGCGTTTGAGAAAGCCTTCTGACGAATATCTATTACAACAGCTGGTCCAATGAGGTCATCCAAGGGGATCTGTCCTGTGCTTCTTTTCTCTTTGTACAAGCTTCTTGGTGCCTCGATGTGTGTCCCACAGTTTTCAGAGGTGTGGAAGTCATACATGATGGCGTAAAACCCGTCTCTTGTCACGTTAGGCCAATACACTTGTTTCATGTTGAAAGGCGTCAATCCTGGCCAGCAGAAAGTCTCGTTGCTAAACGAATACGTCATGTCCAGCCACTTAACCTTCACGCAAGAACAACGAAGAAAAAATTACTAATTTTTGTATATTATTTGTTAAACATAGGAAAGCGGTGGAGAAAGAAGATTCGCACAACGCTGCAGTTGACGTAACGTAGAAGAGAAAACATAATACATCAGACAAATCCAGATGCGCCCACCACCCCCCTCCCCGGCATTAACATTTTTTTTTTTTTGGCCCATTTTTGGCATTGGATGGTAAATTCTTTGTGTAGGGTGGGAAACTTCAGCTGCCAAATTCCCCGCGGTGGGGAAGAAAAAAAGAGGGCAAATCCTCGTCCTCATTCCACACTGTAGCAGTTTTCATTGATCGCATTTTTAATGTGAATTTTTTCGTTTCAGTTTACGTCTGCCTTTGTAGTAGCGCTATTCTTATTAAGCCGCGACAAAACAATTCATGCATGATTCGTATTTTATCATTGTTATTTTTATCTTGGTATAAATAGTTCGTAGGCAAAAAAAAAAGGTCTGCTTTGCGTAATTGTGCCTAGTGCGAATTTATGTCATTGAAATATGGGGTCATAATTTCAAAATGATTACAAAGAGAGTTGATTGAGCCTATCTGTTTTTGTAAATTGCCTCTCTATCTACGGTGTCGTTTCGAAAATTTTCGCTGAGAGGCCGGAGCTTTGCCTTTGCCTTTGATGATGCCATTCTTAGTACCCATAACTCGTAGGTGGTAAGATGAGAAATGTGTACATGTATTCTGAAATAATTCAGCTGGCTTGACATGTGTTCCTAGATCCGAGAATTAACATGTAATTGTTTTAACACTTTTTCCCTGTGAACTCAATTATATCTTGAAATAGCCTAGAAATAAAATTTTGTTCTCAGAGATTTACTCTATTGATTAAACATTACTAGCGCGAGGATTATTTGCTTGTTGAATGACATGCGATATTTGTTCTCTTCCGGGATCCCAGAAAGTCGTTTGCATTAGGAGCCTATAAAAATTGGCTCCTGTTTGTAAACCTTTTTCAACAGACTGGCTTTATAGCTAAAATGAGAATTATCTCTAAAAGGTTAAATTAATTACAACTCTCAGAAATTCTGTTCTTCCTGATCTTTCATCTTCTACTTTAAATTGGTTCCGACTATTTCTTTCTTTGATCGAATACCCTTAAACTGCTCAAGATTAGCCGAAAAGTCTTTATTATGGCCTGATGTACATCCCAAGCATGCCTAAATGGTTACACATTCCAAACATATTTGTGCTAACAATTTGGTCCCCCTTCATGTAAGTAGTAAAATAATTTATAGTATTGATATGGCTGAAGCTATCTGTTCTGAATAGTTTGATAATATAAAAGGAAGTTCTTCAAATAATAGATTGATCATACATGATCATAGAAGTATTAAAGGGACGCGATCACGGTTATGGGCATGCACGTCGTTTGTCTCTTCAGAATAAATTTGTTGGGTCAACACTAAATTCGAAATCGCTATTACTGGGGTGCTTACCATTTGACAGAAAAATCCGGTTGGGGTGTCGAAAGCATAATGGTAAGCGATTTACCAGTTTACCGTAGAGATACCACATCCGTTACGCTTTGAATCCAAGAAAAGGGCGAATTTGTGTAGCGTGAGTCTGGAACCGAGAAGGAACCGAGAAATTGGTTAATGGTAAGCAACACTCCGTTTGGTTCGTACCAACCGGAATGAAAGGACTACCTCAAAACGTACTCCTCAATTTTCGGTTGGAATTTCCGAAAAGTGACCTTACCATTTACCTTCCATCCGGAATTTCCGAAATTTTCTGTCAAATGGTAAGCACCCCTGGTACAATCATTGAAAATCCTTCGTTTTATTCCGACCATACCCTCCAATAAGTAAATTTAAATGTCAACCAAGCAAACGCGATGATAGAGCTACCCTATTCCTTTTTTTTTTATCGCTAAAAAACGTATGTTAAAATATACCAAAAACGTAGTGCATTCGCTATTGGTATAGAAAACTTGCTCACGCTGAGTAACTAATAACTATATTTTTAAAAAATGTAATTCATATTAAGCATGATACCTTCGTTCTCTGTTTATCGCACTTTTTCTGTTTCCCAGTATCAGCAAAGACTCTAGTAGCGCCTCCTGATCCATTCTTGATCTTAATTGGCGCACCATACACCATAGCTCCCGCGGGGGGTAACTTATCCAGATTGGCAACCATTTCATATCCGGGTATGTTAGCACTTGTTAGGATTGTGTGTGCCTTGAAGATTTTCGACGGTCCATTGTCCCACGATACAACGTCCACACCCACTGCGGTAACTTTTCCACTCTTCACAATCCATTCAGCTGCTTCAGCACTGAAACCTAGGATAAGAATGGAAATATATTTTTCGTATATGTCTTAATGTAAAAACGAAAGTTGTGTTTTTGTTTCTACCAGTATGATTGTTCTAAAATATTGCCGGGCTAAGAGTTACCGTACGAGGCCAAGTGGAACCTGTTTATCGCCACAATATACTTCAAGTTCAAGAATTGATTGATTCCAAATTGACGATGTATATAATTTCCGCTTTCTCGACTTAGCTTCCCGTTCCTCTTCTCCAACGCCCCTCCCCCCTCCCCCTTCTTATTACACTTTTTAGCTTCCTCAATCTTCTCCGTTCATCTCCATATTCGGTGTCATTTTATCTTCCTCGGCTGATCCCTCCCCGACTCCTTTTCACTTCCCTCTTCCTTTTACACTACATGGGAACTCTTTGAGAGCCTTGTGAACTCCTTGTGATCCCCATGTAATTGATGAAAATAAGGAATAGTACAAACGTTAGATGCTTTCCTATGTAAGCTTTACCTGGGTTATGTAGATCACCGTAACCAGTCTTGTTTGATTTGGGATCATAGCCCAAAAACTTCTCTGGATTTGCCCAGTCCTTTCCCCGGCCTGAGTAAAGGAAGAGGATTGCACCGTCCGGGATCTTGCCATGTTTTTCTTCCCAGGTCTCCAGGTCACCTACGCTCAACAGATAGTCTTGGTTCTTAGCAGTCTGGGCCGAGATATTCACAACAACTGCTGGACCTATAAGTTCATCCAACAGAACTTCGTCCATATATTTCCCTTTTTCGCAGAAATGTTTAGGGGCATCCGTGTGAGTTCCACCGTGCTCTGAGGTCAGAATATCGTAGTAGGAAAACCCAGCTGGCGCCGTTTTGTTCTGTGAGGAAGTCTGTTTAAATCTGGTGTGACCAGGAAAGTAGTTGGTCTTGCCGTCGTAACTGTACGACATGTCTAGCCACTCAGTGGCACAATATCTGAACAGCGTCAGACCGATTAGAACCGCTAAGGAATTCATACCTGGAAATTATTGATCGGAGAAGATGTAAACACTAATGAAATAAAATACCGCAACATAGTGTAAAGGACAGAGAGAAAAACTCCTTTATGTGTTTGTGTTCCAATAGGCCACTTCCGAGTTCCCGCGGGCCTCTGTTTCAAAAAGAGGTAGGTGCGCAGCCTTCGATGTGGAAATCATTTTTCATTCTCATGCAAGTAAAACTCATTTTCACAAGAAAGGTTGTGCATCTAGCCTCATTTTGAAAGTGAGGGTTTTTGGAACTCGGAAGTGGCCTATTGGAGCCCAATTTCGCTCTTGAAACAATGAGTACAAATTCAGAAAAGCACAATGGGAATTTAGAGCTTTAGAATAAGTTATTTTATTCTAAAGCGACAAACCCCCAAGGCGCTTTTCTAAAATATTTATTTGCTCTGTAAATAGCGCAAGTGAACTTCACATGAAACAAAAGCACATAACGGAGTTTCCCTTCCTGTTATTTATACTAACATATTATGCCACAAATAATTCTTCTTACAGTGGCTGATACCTCCCATGTTTGTACATGCATGATATAAAATGCACAGCAAGAGGTTAAAAGATATAGCTTTTTATGTCCACGGCAAATGCAGATAAACTTTACTTAATCTTGGCACTTTTGTTAACCCTCTTTTTCATTGAGAAAATATCTTTCACAAGAACCATTTTATCAAAACACAAATCTTGTTTGATTTTACGGAGGTAAAAAGGGCATGGACAAAATGTGCGGAAAATCTTGTCTTCATCGACGTTGTAAAGGTTTGATGCACAAAAATGGTCAGGTATTCATCTAGCCACCTGTATCAGATGATATGAACAAATTTAGTTTCCAAAAATAGAAAACATTCTATTCTACGATACTTATGTAAATGGTACTTTATTGATTGTTATTGACTCATACTTGGCGGAATAATATTCAGTTTTCTTAAATAAGCACAAAACGCAATTACATATATTGATCGTTGTTGTAGGTAAGAGTGGCTAGATGGTTTTCGATACAATACTTGTAAACATACGAGTTGGCATATAGAGCGTTAACCTAATGCGTTCATACGTAATATTATTTTACCGGAAAAAGTTTATAACACATTATATAAGCATTTTTTCATATGCGGCACGTGTTCATCCATTAAACGTAGATCTGTGGAATTAGACGGGTGGTTTGTAGCCTGATACTCCTTCCCTGACCGCTCTCCTAAGAGGAGAGGGGTGCAGATTTCCCCTTTAATGTATGGTGCTTGCACCTGGTTCGTTTTTTATTATAGGTACAAAATTATTTTGCCGTTCACGTGGCTTCGTTCTTGATTTGAGGGGGATTGTATCTTACACTTCTCGTGGGCAACTCAAGGCATGTAAAATTGTGCCGAGAGCTGATTTCAAAATTATTCTTGCTCTGCTGCCTCGAAAAAGAATATGCACAGAACAAACTTTATAAGGGATGAACACCGAACGTTGGTTTTACCGACCGGCGTTGATAATGTGTTGCAAAAATCTCTTCGCACCATCTCAACAGACTTTTTTGCCATCCAAGGGATACCATGATGAACAAAAGCATCTGCCGCTGTACCAACAACAGTGTCAAAAACGCCCGCCCCGTGAGACGCGCTAATTAGTTTTTTGACTTTCTTCCTGTTCCAATTTGTCCGTTTTCTTGTACATATCTAACATTTTTTTGTTGCACGGATTGCACAAGTACAATAAAATTGAAATCTGTTTCTTTTATCGGCTTCGATAACCACTTAGTACAACACAAAGAGTTTTTCTTTTATCTACAATGCAATAAGTTTCTTCCATTTTATATTTAAGATTATATAATGTATTTAATAGATGAGTTCAAGAGAAATGTTCGTAAAGGGAGAGTTAGATAATTTTTACGAAGAATTAAGAAACATTTATGATTCAGTATTTCCCTTGTTCGCAATTAGAAAATGATAAAAGATTTGTTGAAATAATCAAAGTAATTCTTGAGATAAGTGAAAAGCTTAATTTACTGAGAGGATTGGTAAAAGGAAGTTATCTTGTTTAAATAATAATCTTAGTCAAAATCTTGATCATGAATAACATCCAATAAACTTTTTCCTTTATTTCTTTCATTCAGGTAGTACAAACACCAATAACCAAAGAGAACAGAGTCTCTGTTTTGTATTTCATCTTGAGAGTAAATTATCTTTTCTTCCAGATGAAATTAAATAGTGATAAATGTCAAGTGGCATTTTTTATAATCAAACCAAATGGGTCAAAGTATTCAACTAAATCATTTTCCAAATTTTCGATAACAAACCCAGTGTGTGTTCCGGAACCTTGGATATCATCGAGATTGACTAATCCACACTCTTTTCCAATCTTTTTTGGTGAATATTTTTTTTTTTTTTTTGCCCAGTCAATCAAATCAAAGTTGGATAGTGGTTTATTTACAAAATGATCCTATAATTGGAATTGAACTGAAAGGGCTGTTTTTTCCTAGCAATAAACCTTTTCACATTTTACCTCAGCTCCAATTGGATTTTCCCAACTTCCAAAAAAAAGGCTGTGATTGATACATCGGATAGTGACCCTCACCTCTTGCTTTCACTGGAGCTTGAGGAACATAAAGATTTCCTGTATTTATTGAAGCCTGTCTATCAACTTGAATTCCACTTCCAAATATTTTTGATACCAAACTAATTGCCACTGGAATTCCAATTAAAGCAAGTGTACAGTGAAACCTGTATTAAGCGGACACCCTCGGGGAATGCTGTAGTGTCCGCGTAATACAGGGTGTCCGCCCAATACAGGTTTCGATATATAACGTCATATGAGGTGTCAAATGCCATTCAAATGAACAGTGAAAGCGTTTATAATACTCCCAGAGACTATGACGTTAGACGTGTGCATTAATTTCTTTATCAAAGTGGACCAATTGATCATAGTACCATAAACATGGATTACAACTCACATTTGAAGAAATCAGATGAGTGAAACAAGCTCTATACAAACAAAACGAAATAGAAAACAATCCTGTACTGTGAAACTAATCAAATTAGTTCGTCAAGTCATGTTTTTTAATGTAAAAATCGAAAAATTTGTGGGTTGCAATTCGAGGCAATCTTTCTCATTTCCGGGGTCTGGCATGTTGGGTGGTGGAATTTAATTACAAGTGTCCGTTTAATACAGTTTAGCAACAATAGAAATGGCCCTTTTTAGGTACTTTTTAGGTTTCCGCGTCCGCTTAATAGAGGTGTCCGCTTAATAAAGGTTTCGTTAAAAGTAAATAAGGGTAATAAATTTGGGGACTTCGGCCACTGTCCGCTTAATAGAGGGTGTCCGCTTAATACAGTTCCTCACTGTACTTAAGAATCCTCCCTCAATCTGTTTCCTTGTTGGTTTGAATACCAATCTTCCACCGCTTTGATAAGCTTTATTTATTTGGTTTATTTGAGCTTTTATAAACTCATTTTTGAAAGGTGGAAGCATTTCAATTAATCTTTTTAATAGTTATACCATTTCCTAATATTTTATTTATTCCAAGGTCTCCCAAGGCAGAAACAGCTCCGGTTACCAATGCTGGAACAGGTTTTGAAATTCTTTTGTTGCGTAAGGCAGTAATCTTGTTCCAGGGGATACGAGTGATGTAAATATAAGTTTTCTCCATGTTTTACCGAAACTTGAAAGAGTCGATAAAGTGGATTTCAAAATTGAGTGAAACTGCTTCACCATTTTTTCTTGATTTGTATTCGTCGACTTTAATATTTTTTTGAAAATGAAATATAGTTCTCCTCAGTTGTTCCCATGGGGGGGGGGGGGGGGGGGGTTACTTGGGATTTCAAGTGACGGGGATGATCGAAGGATTTTTGGGGGGTTGAAATTTTCCATTCCGGGATTTTTTTGGGCACGAAAATTTGGCTTGGGTAGCTTAATTTGAGTAGGGATTTTTTGGGGGTATTAAAAAGAAGCAGATGAAGGAAAGGATATATTCAGATGGTATGATGGATAAACAAACACGTACGAGTGTTCAATTTCCAATGTTTTTCTTTGTGTTATAGCATTACCCCTTTCTGGAACTTTTAAGGGTCACAAAATCGGCATGGGATTTTTTGGGGTCAACTTTTGGTCCAGGGATTTTTGGGGCCTTTGCTGGAAGCCCTAGGGATTTTTTTGGGTCTTGGCTTTTGGCTCCATTCGATCATCCTCGTCACTTGAAATCTCGAGTACCCCCCTCCCCCGGGCAGTTGTTGGATTACATGCCAATCCACCTTTGATTTTGGCAAGTCGTTTGATAAACAAATGTTAGTCATAACCCTGAATACTGTGAAATATGACTGGACTAGAATCATTGGCTTGCGACATTGAAGGTGGCCAAAGTTATGTGCTGCACCACGATACTTTCCAGTAAAGTGACAATGGTCTCTGACTTTAAGCATTTTGCCTGTTGAATCGTCATCGTATAATTCTTTTTCAAAAATATGGCAAAACTCTGCTTTATAAAATTCCTGTTGTTCTACTTTAGTAAGTTTAAGCGGTTTTGGTTTTTGTTTTGAGTCTGTTGATCTTGTATCATTAAGATTTGTTGGATAAAGATATCTAAGAACACACCAGAGAAAACTTTTTTCATCTTTGTTTTGAATGTTTCTAATTGCTTTCTTTTTCAAGAAGACCTCCTCATTGGTTTATAATCAACAGAATGAATTTCAAGACTGAGTACTTCTTTAAAATACCAACCGCTACCATTCCTTTAATAAATAGCAATTTCTCTTTTGAGAATCTCTAGTATCATCTTGGTAAGTATTTCTTTAACATCTGTTGCTTCAACATTGATATATGTTTCAGAATGAGAATAGGACTTATCTTGTTTAAATATTGTTTTCTTTTTATCACGAATTAGCTTTTGCTCCATGAGGCAAACTAATACAAGACGGGTTTTAATATTGCGATGATTTCTAAAAAACTCTTTTATTTGTGTTGCTTTGTACGCAAAATACTGATTTTGAATAACACCTGATTGTCCATCAATGGTTTATTTTTCAGCAAAACCATCAAGAGCTGATTTCTCTTTCTTGGTACCTTGTTCGTAGGAAGGAGTATCAGCAGGAATTATTTTTTGATACACTCCTGAAAATATTCTTGAAATGTTTTTTTTTTTGTTGTTGTTGTTGTTTTTTTCTTTTTCTTTTTTGGTTTTGGATTAGTTTTTTACTTTCCTAATTTTTCGTTTTGTTTTTTCTTTAGTTTTATATAAGCTTCAATAAGTTGCTGTTTTTGTTTATCCTCTTTTAATTTTTTATTTATTTAAATTCTTCCTTAACAAGTTTCTTTAAATGACTTATTGGTTAATTGTTTAAATCAGCAGCGCTCATTTATTATAAGAGTAGATAGTACATTAAGCTTTAATTTTGTTTTCTTCTGCATCAACTAAAATCGCTCATTATGGTAAATAAAAGCCGTATCACGTATTTAATCGAACTTTCACGAGAATCATAAATTTTAATAAGGGAAAACAATAGGTTTTCACGTGTAAAACAAAAGACTACATTCCGGAATACCCTAGCAACTCAATGTTTGAAAAGTAAACTTAAATACTTTTTTCGGTTTTGTTCGTTGTTAGGGTAATCTGGAATGTGTTCTTTTGTCTTTGAAAACTATTGTTATTACCAACTATTGTTGGTAAACCGCAATTACATGCTGTATTTTTCTGGATTATAAAAATCTAATATTAGTTTTTTTTGAGGGAAAAAAACCCCTTCTAGAATATTCTGTAACTGATTAAATATTCACATATCAGTTAAAAAAACTGGCAGGTGTTTGAAATGTTATGTAAATGATTATATATTTTGGATAGCTGTGTGAATAAATTACAAACTTTGTCAGTTAAGTTTATTCTAAAAATTTATGTCATTATATCATCGTTAATTAGTGTCTAAGTTCTGTCATTTTTTCTCTGATTAATTACCGTCAAAAGTTAGGCAGGGGGTACTACTATAAGGGAAATAATCAGGGTTGGGGGTTATCATTGACGGGAATAGATTTTAGTAGGGTATCATTTTTTGCTTTAAGTTTGGAAAAAAAGTACAAAACTGAAGACAGAAATTGGACAGGGAAATTTTTGATGACGGATGACAGAAAAATGACGTGGTTAATCACGAAAAAGTAGGTTAAAGTTGAGCCAAAGAGCATCATTATATAACAACTGCCAATTGGCCACGAAGAAAAAAATATTCCCCTATGCCCTATGCGTGGGGATCGACTTCCCATCCCCCGGAAGGCTCTGATTATCAAATTCTTTTTCCTCAGGACGGCAAAGGTGCCAAATACCCAGGAGGGGAATGTTGAAGCTTCGATTTGACCGATAAATTGAATAATATCAAACGTTTCAAAGAGCCCAAATTCGTGCAAAACGTTTCTTGCACGATACACAACATGTATACTATTTCACTGGTAATGGGCTGCACCTAATCTTTTTAAAACTGAATAATATACGTGATCTATGCAATGGCCAACCAAGAAGAAAACCAAGCTTTTTCCCTAATTTTAGAACATTCTTTCTGAGACGAAAATTCAATTAACATGTCACGGTGCGCTCTTGCCACCCTCCCCAAGCAATGGCGATGGAAAAGGAGAGATTGTAAGGCTTGGAAACATCCCGTCTTGCTCTTTTGACATCTGTATACCATTTTCGCATGCCTTCATTCTCATTATTGTCGTCATTAGTAAAAATAAAATATAGCAGGACTTTCATTTAGTTACAAGACGTTTTAAATTGCTACTTAGTTTAACAGAGTTCCTACCTTTTCTTCTTTTGGCATGCAACATTTTTCGTGTGGAATACAGGGTGCGCGGGTGTGGATGGTAGCTGGCGCCTACAGACAGCGCCTAAAAAGCTATCAGCTGATGCTCTTAAAAATTCTAAAATTACTGACCAATCAGTGCCCTCATCCTAAGAATTTGCCTGCCCGTGCCTCTGTCATTTTTTGTTCTACACATGTACATGATGAAAAAAATTATTACCTAACGTTTGTACCATGATACTTGCGACCTCTATATGGTGAGAAACCAAAAACGTCATAAATATCATTGGCCAATTGCAGGCGCTGTTATATACGAGGATACAACCCGCTGAAATATACGTTTCAAGATTAATGAATCAGTCAATATATCCATTTCTGGATATATTATGACGTCACTAATAATTGCATCTTGGACCTTCAAAGAAAAATCAGTATTCGCAACGCTTTAGCGGCGCTATTATTTTGGTTTCTTTCATTTATCCCATGAGACCACGCGTTGTTTGTAAAGGAACATCAGAGGAACATGTGTAACAAGAGAAAGATGGCGTGCGTTTCTGTAGCGCAGAGAAAGATCTGCCGAAAGTGAAATCAACGGCTGTGTCAGTTTTATGAATTCTGAGTTGAGTAGCCTTTGAAATCTTGCAAATTTCAGGTATGTAATAATTTTTTCAGGTTTTGCAAAAATTACTCCAAGGTACTAGATTAAATTTGCTTCTTTTTTTTATTCAAACAAAATCCATATGCGTGATACTATGATATTTTCTTAAATATAAGCACAAAACGCAATTACATCTTTTGATCATTTTTGTAAGTAAGAGTGGTTAGATGGCTTGCGATACAATACTTGTAAACATACGAGTTGGCATATAGAGCGTAAGCCTAATGCGTCCATACGTAATATTATATATTTTACCGAATAAAGTTCATAATATAAGCAATCTTTCATATGCAGGTACGTGTTCATCCATGGTATGTAGCCTGATTCTCCTTCCCTGGCCGCTCTCCTAAGAGGAAAGGGATGCAAATTTCCCCTTTAATGTATGGTACTTGCACCTGGTTCGTTTTTTACTATAGCAATCTTATTAGACAAAATAATTATGGGAATTTTAGACCTTCCTACCCCTAAATCAAAGATGCCAAAAGGCGTGTTTTGACGTTCGCGTGGTTTCGTTCTTGATTTAAGGGGATTGTGTCTTACACTTCACGACGGCAACCGACTCAAGGAATGTAAAATAATACCGAGAGCTGATTTCAAAATTATTCTTGCTCTACTGCCTCGAAAAAGAATATGCACAGAACAAACTTTATAAGGGATGAACATCGAACGTTGGTTTTACCGACGGGCGTTGATCATGTGTTGCAAAAATCTTTTCTAGACTAAAGGACTGCCTTTGGGCTGCAATTTATATAAGGTTAATCTGAATCTTTTGCAAGCTCTCAAACCATTTTTGCCTTGAGGCAACCGTATTGCTCTATTTTGACAAGACAACTTAAAATAATTATAGTCATGATAATAATAATAATAAATAATGATAATGATGATGATGAAGATGATGATAATGATAATGATAATAATTATAATAATAATAACTATAATAATAACAATAATGATAATAATAATAAAGCAATTATGTGAAACTAAAAATGCCTGTTCTAATGTTGCTGGTTGTTCTTGGATCTTGGAGCACCAAGTTAAGACTTTTACATCATATTTGAAAATGATTCTAAATAAATGCAGGCAATCACTTGCTTTTGTAGTAAAACACCTGACAGTGTCATTTTGGTCCCATTATCTATAGTCGGCCATTTGTTTCAAAATTATGACACGATATAGGGGCGGTTTCTTCCCACGTATACGTGCAATCATTCCTGCTACACGATATACGTGCGTTGTTTTGCCACGTATACTTGCGTCCTTTCCTGCTTTGTGGGTTTTTTTATTCCCAAGTATACGACCATTTTCTTACAAACGGGCATATATATGCGCACAAAAAAGCACATATATATGCGTTACAAACAAGCATGTGTATATGGGGTCACAGAAAGTCGTGATATAAGAGGCACCGAATTATACCGTCAGCAAAAAACCCCCTTCATGTACGATGGAGCTGAAAAGTAACTTCAGTTTGAATCAAGCATGGCCGCAATGCCTGCGTTAATTTAGAGCAAGGTTTGGTTCTTTTTCATTGCCCTCACAGTAGTGGTGGTTGTTGGCTCGCCGACAACGGATTTGTAGGAATCCGTGGATTGTCTCTTGAGACACTGTGTACGCTATTTCACAAATGCTGACCGAAACAACGATCGATTCAGTTAGAAATTACCGTCCGACAAGCAAAACACGACTCATGAACTCGTGATAATGTGAAACATGACCTTGAGAGTCTGCTTGAACAGATCGGTTTTTTCTTCTTTTCTCTCTCTCACGCGAATTATCACCTTTTCTCCTCCACGAACACGTTCTAAGCCTCCTAGTCTCGAAGCTTTTTATTCTTTGCCTCCATTCACTCTATAAATTCCATGTTTCTTGTTTTGTATTCTCACACTTAAATAGCCTTGCACCTGCCAGCCTCTCTTTCCTTGCTCCTCCACTTTAATTGTGATTTTCATGGTTATCTAACTCGTTCTCGTTCAACTTGCATAAAATGTCTCTCAGGTATCAATTTGCTATTTGCTCAAGCCCCGATTATTTTGAAGGATAGTTAATTTATAACTTCAGTTTGGCGTTTTTTTTTGCAGCCCATGGCAAATCAGTATTTTTGGTTATAGCCATTAGTATTTAAACCGCTAGTTTCGTTCTCTGCACACAACAAAGTCGATCTGGGTCAGATAAGAAGCGACAGTATACCGCGACAACAGGTTAAGCATCACGTTTACGTCTAATGGCAATTTGGTACTACGTGACCAAATTCCCCCTTTACTTGTCGTTTACTGTTCATTATTTGTACACTTAAATTGGTAGTTTCACGCAATTTTATCCACAGGAATTGTTCTGAGCTGTTTTTATATTTTGAGAAACTGACTTTTGTCGTTTCCTGTAGACGTGATGCTTAATTGTTAAATTACCGAGGGGGAGGGGGATATATCGCCCATAAGCTCTGCGTCTACTGCCGCGATTCAGGGTATACTATTTTTAGACTTTTTAGATTTTTTTAGATTTTGCTCTCATAATCGTAAACAAGGTACCCAACTTTCGCATTTTCGTGCTTTGAAGTTTGAGATAAGACTCATAAAAAGGGTGCCAATTTTTCAAGAATTTCTATCGTGAACAAGGGCATGCAGCGTTTGAGAAATTTTGGCACAAACGTGTGTTCTTATACCTGCTTATCGGACAACTCGAATTTTCAACATCCCTCTTCTCCGGGCAACCCCATGCGCATTTGACTTTTTACAAACAAATACGCAAAATGCATGAGTCACTCACAATTGTCTGCAACTAGCAGTGTTTGAGTCACTTTTAAGTTACATTTAAAAATGGTCAATGCAACTTAACTTCTCCTGTGAGAGAGAGAGAGAGAGAGAGAGAGAGGAAAAAAAAAGTTTCTCCGTTATGGACTTTGATTTAATTTTTCAAATTACCCCCTCCCCTAGCCAAAAAGCCGATCAAATGTCCCACCATGGGGACATTATAAAAAACAAAACAAAAAAAAAGCTTACCAAGTTTCACACGCACATGCCGGATGAAAGAAGGACAGCAGAAACGCCTTCAGTTGTCCCAGGAAAAACTTTAAATGCGAACTAAAAATATGAATTAATACGACGAAACTCTCGTGCAAAGCAGAGGAAATTACAGAAACACGCCACACTGAATGCACAGCTTTTCTTCGCGTGTCATGCAACATATAAGCTTTCTAAACAGTTCACCTTCTTTAATTACTGCGTTCCATACATTCATGGCCTTTCAGAACTTTTCACCGACATATCAATTAAATCATCGCACGGTATCGATTTTATTGTAAACACAACATCTCCATGTATTCAAAGCAAGAACCATAAAAATAAATAAATAAATAAATATACCTTCAAATACAGCACAAAGCTTAATTTGTGTGCACCTTTTGCTACGGAGCCAATTGGCCACGAAGAAAAAAAATATTCCCCCATGCGTGGGGATCGATTTCCCCATCCCCCGGAGGACTCTGATCCTCAAATTCCCTTCCTCCGGGACGGCAAAGGTGCCAAGTGCTCAGGAGATGAATGATGAAGCTTCGATTTGAGACATTTGACCGATTAATTGGATAATATCAAACGTTTCAAAGAGCCCAAATACTAAAGTTTGCAGACCGTTTGTGCTGCGATACGAAAACGTTTCTTGCACTATACACAACATGTACACTATAACACTGGGATGCGCTGTATCTAATCTTTTTAAAACTGAGTGATATACGTGATCTATGCAATGTCCAACATACCAAGAAGAAAACTAAGCTTTTCCCCTAATTTTAGAACATTCTTTCTGAGACGAAAATTCAATTATCAACATGTCACGGTGCGCTCTTGCCCGCTTCCCAGGCAATGGCGATGGAAAAGGAGAGATGGTATGGCTTGAAAACATCTCGTTTTGCACTTTTGACATCTTTATACCATTTTCGCATGCCTTCATCCTCACGTTATTGTCGTCATTAGTAAAAATAAAATAAAATAAAATCTAGAAGAACTTTTTCATTTAGTTACAAGACGTTTCAAATTGCTACCTAGTTTAACGGAGGTCCTACCTTTTCTTCTTTAGCTGTGCAACGTTTTCGTGTGGAATACAGAGTTTGCGGGTGGGAATGGAAGACAGACAACGCCTAAAAAGCTATCAGCAGATGCTCTTAAATCTTCTAAAATCACTGACCAATCAGTGCCCTCATCCTTGGCATTTGTCTGCCCTTGCCTCTGTCAGGTCATTTTTTGTTCGACACATGTACAAGATGAAAAATACAAGTAGCATGATATTTGCGACCTCTAAGAGGTGAGAGACCGCTGAAATACAAACAATCGCATTTTGGACCTTCAAAGAAAAATCAGTATTCGCAACGCTTAGCGTCACTATCATTGAGCTGTTTCTTTCATTTATCCCATGAGATCACGCGCTGTTTGTAAAGGAACATCAGAGGAACATGTGAAACAAGAGAATTATGGCGTGCGTTTCTGTAACGCAGAGAAAGATTTGCGGAAAGTGAATTCACCGTTTTTGATGCATTCTGAGTTGAGTGGCCTTTGAATTCTTGCAAATTTCAGGTATGTAATATTTTTTGTCAGTTTTTGAAAAAATTACTCCGAAATGCTAGATTAAATTTGCTTCTTTTTTTATTCAAACAAAATCCATATGCGCGATACTTTGGTTCATATGCACGGCCTTTGAAAATCTGTGAAGTGTGTAATTTCGGCGCCATTACTGGTTCACTGTCTATTGAGCGTTAACTGATTGTTGGTTTCGTTTTATTTGGAATTGTTCGTTTTGCAAGGAGTTGCAACTTTTATTACTTCTTAAATCCAAAATCCGTAGATTACACTGTGGAGGATTCGAAACTTTGACTGAGCGAATCAGTCTTATCTTTACTGTTGTTTGTGCCACATTTAGAGGTCATTTCCGGTGCTATTTTGTCCGTGAATGTGATGATTTTCCTGCTCTGCTTTGTCACGCGTTCTTGTAAGATGTTGAATTCTCGCAGGTAGCGATCTACATATCCGAATTTACACGTTATAAAAAGGCCTAAACGACGTTTTTACCTCATGATGCAAAATGTTGTTTGTTCCTATAATTTTCTTATCTCTCTAGCAGGTGGATTATGCTGTAGATTTTTGCTGCTGGTCTCACGTTTTGAGGTCATGAAGCTGACCTGTTTCAGGCTATTGATTAAGTACTTCCTGTCATTTTTGTTTTGTACGAGATTTATCTCTGGTGCGATGAAGTTTAAGCATTTTCTTTGGCTTCGGTTCGAGGATCACGACGTTTATATGATGAATTTGTCCTGGAAAGAATTCGCTCCACTCTCTCAGAGTGCAAGAGTGTATGTTGATTAAAATGCTATCTTTCCTTGGAGTGATTTCGTAGTACTTCATCTTGTTTATAAGTGGCATTATAAGTGGCCGCAATCAAAAAAATTGTTTCACTTCTGCTTATCTCTAGTAGCTCTCGGCCAACTTTGGTTTTGTTCTCAACCAATCTGAACGCACGATACCTATATCCAGAGACGGATATCTCCCGGACTGTCAATCGATCAATCTTTTATTTGCACGACATCTATAACATAATCTAACAGCAGGAGATCGCTACAAGCTTAATTGAGCTTTTCCAAGAAGGTCCCTTTTAATTTAAAAAATGCATTTCAAACAATCGTGTTGAATATATATGGCCTTGCACAAGCGGCAAGATCTGGTGTATTTGTTCCGACTGCCTTAGGGACAATAGACAACTTATGGCGGGCGAAGTACAAAAAATATATATATTCCTGCATTAGAAAGTTAAACGAAATAATGATAATAATAATAATAATAATAATAATAATAATAATAATAATAATAATAATAATAATAATAATAATAATATCATGTACGCCAAGTAACCCTAAAAAATATCCATGCACTGCCCTAAAAGAATTCATAAATTAAAAAACAAGAAAATCCACGAGGCTCAAGAATTCCCCACCCCCCATAACTTTTCTCGTTGTCCGCCTCATAAGTTAACTGCCGCAAGAAGGAAAGAAGCAGATGTTTCTAGTAATATTTTTATTTTAAGCTCTACACCAGGAATGCAATCTCCATATTAAAAGTATTTTAACCGATTACAGTGAAACTACATTGTTAAATCCCTTCATTAGTCTATTTTTGTCTTCCGTTCTTTTTTGGTTTATTTCTTTCCTTCTTTCTGTTTTGTTCCGTTGTATTGCTTCTGGCATGGCATAATTTGCACAACTTGGTAGAGGAGATGTTAAGGTAATCTGTTCGTTAGAAAGCTGTCCATGAACGATCCCTTTGTTGAAGGTTGGTATTTATTGCCACCGAAACTGAATTGCAAGGTAAATTGAGCCGGGACGATACTTAAACTCGTGCATTCGATAACACCAAATGCACTGTCTTGCATTATGCCATTACAGCCGGCCACTTTCGGATTCCCCGCCACTTCTCCAACAGGGTTCTTACCATAGAAGAAGATAGACTCGCTGGTACTGGGATCACATATATCTCTCCAGTAAAATTGCGGGACCTCGAACGCGTTGTCTGAGACGTATATTAACGCCACCAGCTGGAAAAAAAAAAAAAAAAGAAAGAAAAAAAAAAAGAAAGAAAAGAAAAGGAAAAAAAAAAAAACACGTACAAAGTTAAAAAAAAAAAAAAAACATGTTTTTTGTTATTCAATATCAGACCAAAACAGGCTTATTGTTGTTGGAGGTGCTGTTGTTTTGTCGTCATCCTCGTCATCGTCGTCGATTTTGTTACGTTGTTTTCATATATTTATTTATTTATCTTAATAAGGAACCTTTGAGCATGACCCAAAACTAACGTGTGAATTCTCTCAAAATCTGTTGTAAACGTTTGTTGCACGTTAGCAGCTACTTACCTACACCAGTGAAGACGTATACCCCTTGGAACTGTTGGGGTTTTGTAGCAACATACGCTCTTACAGCAGCTTCCAGTTGACCCCAGTTTCTAAGATTAAACAACTGCCACTGGGGGGCGACATTGGTCATTATAAACGTAAGAGCTCGATCCGCAAGTGGACCGAAATCCCCGTTGGGTACCAAATGTCCTCTAGAAAGGAACGGCTGCTTTTTTACGTCGAAATCGTTGAATAACTGAGATTGGCTTCTTGCCCTGTAGTAAGCTGGTTTGGCTTGAGGGTTTGGTGCTAGTAACAATACAAACATTTTATTTTAATTCTACTTTAATATATCTAGGAAAGATCATTATTTGCTTGACTAAGTATACCTCAGGCCCAAATCCCCGGGAGATTTGAATTGGGTACAGCATTGAGTTAGCCGAATAGGTCTATGCCCTAACAAGAACAATATATTATTTCTTAATATATTAATGGATATATATTTCTTTGGCTTCAGAAAAGGATAGTCTCCAGGGAAAGCAGCTAGGAAGACAACTGATAACCAGAAGATCTATATTGATAGCAATCTTAAAGGGACTGTGTCACGATAGTACGCGTAGTAGCTGATTGTTTTTAAACCAATCGGAAGTGAGTAAGATGTGCGCAAGGAGATTTACATAATTTAAAATTCGTTGTTCGTGAAGCGGGAGACTTCCGGACCTTTTTATTGCATTTTATATATCCCCGTAATTCATATTTATTCTCTGGTACTTCTCAGATATATGTCGCAGCCAATAAGAATAAGATTAACAACCCTGTCCTGCATTGAAACAAACATTTACTGACGTGTGTATTCTTACGTTCCCACGCTTGCAAACCGGTCTCCGATCCGCAGACAAAAATAATTTGTAAACAAACCTTGCTGATCACACTGTTTGCCCTAAATAAGACCTGCAAAATGTGCTTAACCGGTGACCAAAACACCCAGTATCGAATTAGGCAGAACATTTTGCTTAAAATGCCAGCTAAATACGCACTATAATAAATATGTCATGCGTTCGGCTAGCGCGATGAACACTCTGCATGAAACGCACTGTAACTCAGACGTTACCGAGTTCAACACAAAGAAACCAGAGAATAAACGGAACATTCAGGCAACAATTTATTTTTATAAGATCAGTTCTTAAACATTTAGGCTCA
>NC_133201.1:31536297-31553797 GCF_958299795.1 Porites lutea | reverse complement strand
GCTGACTAGGAACATTATCAACAGGGTGGGTCATTGCTTGCATGCAAACAGCACAAACAAACTGCATAAGAGTGCAAAAACACATCAAACTTTACAACAACCCCACTCCCCTGGAATTTAACCAGGCTACCCCAAATGCATACCAGACGATAGCCCCGTGTCTGTGCAACAACATGGCACCCAGCCAGACACAACCCCCCCTTAATTTGAGTAAGACATTGACCTTTGAAAGACAGGGGTAGCCCCGGTACAAAAACTCAGCGAATCCGCCCTCTAGCACAAAGCATAGTCTTTACAACAACCCCACCCCCCTGGAATTTAACCAGGCTACCCCAAATGCATACCAGATGATAGCCCTGTGTCTGTGCAACAACATGACACCCAGCTAGACACAACCCCCCCTTAATTTGAGGGAGACATTGGGCTTTGAAGGACAGGGGTAAGCCCAGGTACAAAAACCCAGCGAATCTGCACTCTAGCACAAAGCATAGTCTTTACAACAACCCCACCCCCCTGGAATTTAACCAGGCTACCCCAAATGCATACCAGATGATAGCCCTGTGTCTGTGCAACAACATGACACCCAGCCAGACACAACCCCCCCTTAATTTAAGGGAGACATTGAGCTTTGAAAGACAGGGGTAAGCCCAGGTACAAAAACCCAGCGAATCTGCACTCTAGCACAAAGCATAGTCTTTACAACAACCCCACCCCCCTGGAATTTAACCAGGCTACCCCAAATGCATACCAGATGATAGCCCTGTGTCTGTGCAACAACATGACACCCAGCCAGACACAACCCCCCCTTAATTTGAGGGAGACATTGAGCTTTGAAAGACAGGGGTAAGCCCAAGTACAAAAACCCAGCGAATCTGCACTCTAGCACAAAGCATAGTCTTTACAACAACCCCACCCCCCTGGAATATAACCAGGCTACCCCAAATGCATACCAGATGATAGCCCTGTGTCTGTGCAACAACATGACACCCAGCTAGACACAACCCCTCCTTAATTTGAGGGAGACATTGAGCTTTGAAAGACAGGGGTAAGCCCAGGTACAAAAACCCAGCGAATCTGCACTCTAGCACAAAGCATAGTCTTTACAACAACCCCACCCCCCTGGAATTTAACCAGACTACCCCAAATGCATACCAGATGATAGCCCTGTGTCTGTGCAACAACATGACACCCAGCCAGACACAACCCTCCCTTAATTTGAGGGAGACATTGACCTTTGAAAGACAGGGGTAAGCCCAGGTACAAAAACCCAGCGAATCTGCACTCTAGCACAAAGCATAGTCTTTACAACAACCCCACCCCCCTGGAATTTAACCAGACTACCCCAAATGCATACCAGATGATAGCCCTGTGTCTGTGCAACAACATGACACCCAGCCAGACACAACCCCCCCTTAATTTGAGGGAGACATTGAGCTTTGAAAGACAGGGGTAAGCCCAGGTACAAAAACCCAGCGAATCTGCACTCTAGCACAAAGCATAGTCTTTACAACAACCCCACCCCCCTGGAATTTAACCAGGCTACCCCAAATGCATACCAGATGATAGCCCTGTGTCTGTGCAACATCATGACACCCAGCCAGACACAACCCCCCCTTAATTTGAGGGAGACATTGAGCTTTGAAAGACAGGGGTAAGCCCAGGTACAAAAACCCAGCGAATCTGCACTCTAGCACAAAGCATAGTCTTTACAACAACCCCACCCCCCTGGAATTTAACCAGGCTACCCCAAATGCATACCAGATGATAGCCCTGTGTCTGTGCAACAACATGACACCCAGCCAGACACAACCCCCCCTTAATTTGAGGGAGACATTGAGCTTTGAAAGACAGGGGTAAGCCCAGGTACAAAAACCCAGCGAATCTGCACTCTAGCACAAAGCATAGTCTTTACTACAACCCCACCCCCCTGGAATTTAACCAGGCTACCCCAAATGCATACCAGATGATAGCCCCGTTTCTGTGCAACAACATGACACCCAGCCAGACACAACCCCCCCTTAATTTGAGGGAGACATTGAGCTTTGAAAGACAGGGGTAAGCCCAGGTACAAAAACCCAGCGAATCTGCACTCTAGCACAAAGCGTAGTCTTAACAACCATCCGAGCAAGAACAAACCAGTGCAAAAGTTAATTGCAAAAAAAGTAGTCGACTGCTGTGAGAAAAGAAGATCATTAGTTCTTTAGGTTAACATTGATTATAGTTTCACTAGTGTGCAGTTTGTGCTATGATTTTAAATTAGTTGGATAAAGTCGATGTACATAGGACTGTATGAGACTTTAAATAAAGCATTGTCTTGTCTTGTCTTGTCTTACAACAACCCCACCCCCCTGGAATTTAACCAGGCTACCCCAAATGTGTAGTTCTAGAATATATTCATACTCCCTTTATAGAAGGGTTTGGAAATTGTTGGCGGGTTGGGGTTCTTATAAAGGCCGCAAAATTTAAGTAAATGTATGAAGCTTGACTGTAATTTCCAGAGAGGTTGGGGGGGAGGTCTAAGAAATAATCCTTTTCGTGGGGGAAGTATGGAAAATTTTCGGAACCACACAATGGATACCAGATGATAGCTCTGTTTTGGCAAAGTTTGATAATGAAAGATTTTTTAAAAGATAACGTCTTTATTATCAAATGCAAAAATATTATTAATCATTATTTTACAGTATATGTTTCATTTGTATTTGATAATGGTGATATGTCTCCGAATTTCACGGTTTAATAGAGTTCTGTAAAGGTTGCTGTACTTTAATGGACTCATTGTTGGGTTTTGGGCCATATGAAGAAAAATTATCACTATACACTTATCTAGTGCGCAATAAAGTTACATTACCTTGGCCGATGAATCTTCTTTTTAGAATAACTGGTATATTGACACCTTCTGCATTGTAAAGCTGACTTGATGGTACATGTCAGTTACATAAACAATAAAATATAAAATATGACAGTAAGCGTTTGTGAATTTAAATGTTATTGGACCAATCAATTTCAAGTATTTGGTAAGACAGACAAGTTGTTTACAAATTTTTTGGATTGGTTTTGTTATCGTACAGCAAGAAAAGTTTGTTTCTATAAAACCTGAAGTCTTAAGGTACGAAGCTCTTTGAAAGGGCTTGAGCTTATGTGTTTTTCTATGCCAGGATTTTCCTTTTTAAGAGTAATTAAACAGTAATAAGAAAATCTATAACTGTAAGTCCTAAATAATCATGACCTCCTGGCAAAAGAGAATGAAATTGTATTTTCTCTGTATGGTGTTAAAAGCGACACAGTTTGTTTTCTATAAACAAGGTCAGTAAACAAGTGTTATGTTCTTTGAGTAAGCAAGATCACCAAACAGTCCTATTATTGGTTTTAATGCACCTGACATCACGGCGGCCATGTTGGATGATAAAAACAAATGCATTTCTGTCCTCTGGGAACTCAACTGTATTTTCATTTTTATGTATTGAATTGTTTTCAAGCCTGGTCGCCTTGTCACGTGGTTACAATCCAAGAATATTAAAAACCTTATTTATGATTATGCGTTCATGTTTCATGATGTTTTGACTCTTCACGCAATACTGAACTTCGTAAAGTAGGAAATTGCTGCATTCACAATAAATGTAAGGTGTTGTCAGAACAGTACGGAAATCTTGCCCCAGTGTCAATATCTTCAAAGTTTATGTTCCCTACCTGAATCCAGAAATCCAGAAAAGAATTAATAGCCTTCTTTTATAAAACGCGGACTTAGGTCACATTGATTCCTTTCAATCGATAGCCTGGATTCAACGTTTCAAGTTCATTTGTTTCTGGCTCCTGTGGTCTCGGGTTCTCATCCCGTTATAAAAGAATCAAAGGCTGAGAAGAGATCCGAAGTGTTTTGATACACGGATGGTGTTTGCAGGCAAATTTTCAAAATAGTTGTATATTTTTTTCACACCCGCGGCAAATGTAGCCACCCTGCCTGGAAATGCGGGCTCATATTCCAGTTGCAATGAAGGTCATGTGACAAAGTATCAAAATTTATGCATAATCATGTGCAAATCTACGCATAAATTATCATAACATATTTCAAGTCACATGGCGTTTGAAAAGCAAAAACATATCATCAATACATTGAGCTAAAGGGGTCTATTGAAAAGTCTGTATGTCTCATATATTTTTCTTTTTAATGAAATAATAAAAGTCTGAAAAACAAATACAAATATTTTGAAAACTTGCCTGCAAACACCAGATCGACATTCAGTGAAGTAGCGAGATTGACACATTCCACAAATAGAATTGCAGCTTTTATAAGCATTCCCACACTCTGCCACACTTCTATACTTTCTCTAATTTTACCCTGTGGGAAAATAGCTCTTACATCCTTATCCAGTTGCCACAACGTTATTCAACATGTCCTACGCGAATGTTAGACGGGTGATGCTGCGGCACAAAAGAGCGGCAAAATGTCCTCTTTTGTCAAAATTTTTAAATCAATGTGTCACTACAGAGGAAGGAAACTTTGTTTCCACATCGGAGCTTTTTTCCGCCTATGAAACGGCAGTTTCAATTTGGACCGACGACGATAGTGTTCACGGCCAAACAAAGTTCCTAATGAAGAGAAGTGCTTTTAATCGAGTAAGTTCAAAAGTTGAAAAAGAAAACATCTCAAGGCATTGAAGGTGAAATGATCTAAAATCGTTTATTTTTATGTTAACAGCAACTAAAAAAGGAAATTTCCACCTTTTCATTCTCAAACAATGGAAATGTCACGTACGGCGTACAAAACAACACCAGAGGATACTTCAATATTAAACTCCACCGCGCCCGTCGTATGCTTGGCCATGAATTTGGAGGTGAACAGATGTTAAGAAACATCTCCGTATTCATGGCCAGGCATCCTCCACCAGTTCCTCCAATCGAGGTGAGTGTTTACTTGAGGCTCTTTCGTTCCTTTCCTGTTGAATATCTTTTCTTCTGGTTTAATGAAATGTTACTAGCTGATCAGTATTCGCACTTTTCTTGCACAGGTGCACGACGTTCCAAGTGACCCGCGAGGCGCGGGAAAATGCGCCTTCGCCAAAAAAGACGTGGAAAGAGGACAGGTGGTGGCAGAGTACACGGGGGAGCTTATATCGATGACTGAGGCAACGAAACGCGAGGCGGAGTACGCAAGAGTAGGAAAGACATGTACCCTCATGGTCATAGATCACCGCGGCCAAAGTATCGCGTAAGTTACTGGCTTAAGCGCATTTTTGCAAATACTTTTACTACCTCCAAGACGACGTTATATAAACACGTGTAACCGTTGTTTTGACTTGACTTGTCGCCTTTGGATTTCTTTGAACTATCTTTCTGTTTCAACTTACTCGCGAGAACCAACAGTTACCCAGTATGTTATGAATATATGTGGGATATTCTTAATGTTTGTGTTAAGTTGTACACACTAAAACGTTATTTATTATTTACTTTCAGAATTGATCCTTACTATGGTGATATTCATGCCGAACTAAACTTGGCGGCAACTATCAACCATTCAAGGCAAAACGCAAATTTAAAGCCCTATGTTGATGATACATCATCGCGAGCAAGAGTGTTTTTCGTTGCTTTGCATGATATTCCACAATCTGTGGAATTCCTCTGGAATTACGGCGACGCAGATTGGGAATATCATACAAACAGTCAAACTCTTCCACCCTAGCTTTTACCGTTTCTTTTTCTTCTTTATTCTTTCCCTTTTTTCTTAATCATAACTATAGTAAAATTCTCAAATCTGATTGACTATCAACTGTGCTGATTTCACCACTTATAGGCCAATACGCGTTATGCCTACTAATTGGACATCACGCACCATTGCAATTGCGCACTCAAATGCTTTTTTTCTCACCGCTAGCAAAAAAATCTCGGAAGTTCTTGCGTTTTAATTTTGAAAAATCCTAAAATATCACACATTTTGTTATAGTTATATATGATTAAGTTGTAGCAAACGTTCATGCAACCCAATACGGTCTGTAATCATAATCGAGATTTAAGTAATCACTCCCGCTGCACGGTCCTCCGATTTTTTGTTGATCACGCGCATCATTACAGACCGAATTGGATTCTACTTAGTCCATCTATTGCCCTTATTACTAAATTTACAATTTATCGTGACGTTATTACAATACATACGGTACTTGTTTCATCCCCCTTTTTTGTCAATTTGGGCTAACCGGCATTACCAAACAGGCAATAATTGCCTTTACCTTTTTTTGTCTATCGATGCCAAAAATTGATTTTTATGTTGACATTTGTTATTCAGTAAGATGTTCTCAGAAATATCTGCTTTGCGCTACATTTCAGTCATGCATGCAATTTGATTACGGACCAAAAGTAAAGTTTTGTTTTATTGTGCGCGAGTGATTTTACGAGCTAGCTTTGCGCGCTCGAAATGAGTTTTAGCATCGACGACGGCTACAGCAACGAAAACGTCACTTTTAAAATGAATTTGCGTTTTTCAAATTTTATCGCGTTAATTCCAATTCACTGAAAATGTCTAGTGTAGGCAAATTTCCCTGGAGTTGATTTCTTAAGGACTGCACTCAAGTTTAGAAAGACAAAGAAAATTTCCCTATCGCTTGTTTACGTCCTCCATAAAACGTGAAATTAGGCTCGTAGTCGTGCAGCAATGGCAAAGAAATGTGCAAAAAAGTGATCTGCACGTGTAAACGTGATGTTTTGTTTAATAAACTTATTGCTGTTTTGACGTTCTCGTTTTGCCGTCGCCGTGGACCTTGCTAAAACTCCCTGCTGACAGAGATTGCGGTAAAAGGTTTATGGCTTAGGACATTTAATTTAGCCTGATAGGTGTTACTTTACTTTGAAGCTAAAGTATACTCACGTCTAAAAAAAATTCCTTTTCATGGGAGGTCGACGATTAGGGAGCTTTGGCATCGACGGCGGCAACAGCAGCGAAAACGTCAATTTTAAAACGAATAGGCGTTTTTTTTAAATCTTGCGGTGTTAATTCTAATTCTCTCCATAAAACGTATCGTAGTTGTGCGGGCAGTGACAGCAAAGAAGTAGATGCACGGGCAGACTTGCTTTTCTTAATAAACCTATAGCTTTTTTGCCTTACTCGTTGCCGTGGCCGGACGTCGTTGCTATAGCTTCCTATGTCCTGATGTTTTTGCTTCATGTTTCTGTTATTTACCCTTAACTATAAGGTTTCCCTTAGTTTCTTACTGATTGCTTTTTGGCTAAGGGAATATGTTTGATAAAGTGGACACCTATAATTTAGCTTGGAAACATAGCATCCTTTCTTTCATCAGCTGTACATAAATTGCGGTTGCATATTGGCCAATGCACCTTACAAGTCGTTGCTAACAGAGAACTTTATAAACGCAATAGTTTCTCATTCCTTTCTAGTTAAATCAAATTGAGTATACACAGCCAAAGCAAACTGATCGTGAGGACGGCACGCTTAAGCCTTTACCGCAGCGGGGCGCTCGTGCGATTATCAGTCGCCTTTAGTTCAACGTTTGCGTTTTAAAAAGGTCTCAGGGTGCAGTTACAAGTGTTTACTCAGTCGAACTGTGGTACATCGAGTTGTGAACACTACCAAACGGATACAGTGAATAAAATGTTCATGAACCTAATTATTGTCTCTCAATCCGATAAAACCAACGGTATCGTAATTAGGGTATAACAGTTATACAATATTGTAATTGGTATTATCACTATGTACACAAGTAGTGGTTATTCATTACTAGTCAGCATCATGACTGTCCTGATCAGCGGGAGCAACTGCCAATGCAGTGAAGAACCGTAAAGCCCTTTCAGATAAATATTTCTGGGCGAGTGTCATACAATTTGGTCTCACATTTTCGCGAACAGGTCTGCAATCTTGTCTCACAGGAACTAGATCCGCTGGATTCAATTCCTCACATTGTTTCTTCTTTACAAAAGAGACAATTGTTGGCTTTTCTACTGTGTCCATTGTAAACCTGATAAAGGCGGTTTCATTGTGCCTGGTAAGCGTTAAGTTTCCTTCTTGATCTGGTATCTCACCATAGCCAAAATTCATAAACGCAATTTTTCCCACTCCGAATTTTTCTCCGTTAATGTCCTCGCTTCTAGCAATGTATTTCTTCTTTAAGTACGATTTATAGTTCATTATCTGATGAAGGCTTACCCAGTGGCTTCTGACGTTACGTAAATGGCTATTTCGTAGAGAAATTGCCCATTCTTGAGGAGTTTCGATTTTTTCCTGAGTGTTAAAGAATTGCTGAATACACCCGAATCTTCTATCACATATTGAAAAGGAATGCCCTTCCAATAAAAATTTCAGATCTACTCGAAGAAACCTTCCATTTTGGACAAGGGTGTCCAAGTAAAAAAATAAAAAGCAGTGTTTAAACTGTGCTGGCGAGTTGTCTGCCCATAGTATTAAATGATGAAATGTCCCGTACCTTTCTATTAGTGTCTCCAATACGTAGTTAAGTAAAGATATCACTTCATTAGGACCACTTCCGCCAATGGATTCATCGTAAAAAAAACAGTTCATAATATCCTCATTGGCTGAATAGACCCCGAAAAGATTGGTCCTTAACTTTCTCAAGTAAAAGGAATCTTGAGAGGAAACTTTTGGCGTCGGAAGACACTTATGATAGTCCATTTGGAGAACCAACACTCTTGGCATCATCGTTAAATGGCACCCCTGGGTTACAATCCGGTCGAAACGGAATAATAGTTCAATGGGCCGAAGATTTAACAAAGGTCAGTAGTCGGATGGGCGCATTATTTATAAGTGTGTTCACTTGCTTGTTTTGTCGCAATATTAAAAAAAATGTAAAGTCGCGAAAACTCTAGATTTTTCTCATAAAATGCAGCTATTTTGTAGAACGTGTTTCACAACTCGGGAATTGCACCTGAATTCTAGACTTTTCGTGAATCACGCAGTTGAATTTCCTTAAGGCCGACTGTTTCAAGGGCGAAGTTGATAAAGTATTATCATTATTATGCAAAAAGTGAGTGCATTTCTTATTTTTGATGGAGTAATATTTGTGTCTTTTAGGAGGAAAAATTACACAAAAATGCATTTTTCTCTTCTCATCCCACACGATTACAGAGGCTATTTTTAATAAAACTATACTGATAAGTAGCGAAACTGTTAACACCTGGTAGATTGGTTATAATTGACGTCAGAAAACGTTTTTATAGTTACTTTTTTATCACGATGCTAGAAAATTCTAGTAAGCTCTATCTTCCATGAAGAATATAAAATGAATAAGAATTACACGGGTGAGATTAAAACATTTTCCTTTCCTTCAACAATGGGCTCTTTTGCTCAGCAAGAAACAGAGATGAACTTAAGTGGGGTTGATGTTAATCGCCTATTGTACATTTTTGACAGTTCGAATCCGTGGCAATATTTTAGACAAGGTAAACCTCTTGCAAGCTCGGTAGAGAAAGGAAGGAGAACTTTGAGTTCCAGAAGCAAGTTAAAAAAGGTTTACGTGCCAAAGGCGAACCGAGTGAACCGGCGCAAAAATGCTGCCTTTGGTTTGCACAATTTGAACTTGACCTGTTGTGACAATGGATGCCTCCTGAGACACGGTCTGTGTAATATAAAACGCATCATACGGCAGCAAAGGGACCTGCTTTATAAGAAACAATACAATGAACAAAATTATCTTCTGTCAAAACTTGTGGAAGTGAAGATCACGCAAACCGGAAAACGAAAAATAACATACAAGTCCCCATCGCTGGGTGAAGTATGCAAGACTGCGTTCCTCAAGGTTTATGGTATCTCAAAGCATAAAATAGAATGTCTGCTAAAAAAAATGAGCCCTGAAGGACCATTTATAGAGCCCGACCAAAGAGGGCAAACCACTCCTCGAAGACTTTTGCCTGAAACAAAACAGACCGTCATCGACTTTATACTTTCACATGACGCGTCCGAGTCTCATTATAGAAGATCGCGAAGTGGCAGCAAAAAGTATTTTGAATCCAATGAAACACTACGAAAAATGTGGTCGGAATATGTTCGTGAACATCCTGATGTCAAGACGACCAGGTTAAAAAGAAAAAACAAAGGACCTGTTATAAGTTTTTCAACTTTTAGAAATATCTTTAACACCGAATTGAAAGATGTTCTTAGCTTCAGAAAATCTAGGCTCGATACCTGTCAAGTTTGTGACAAGACTAATAACCGACTTAAGTATCTAAAATCTTTACGAAATCGAAGCGTCAAGCAAGATCAAGAGATCCGCGATCTGACTCATTCAAAGAACTCTCATCTCAGAGAAAGTGAAGCAAGGTTTGCTTCCTTGAAATATGACGTAACAGTATTGGCTTTAAAAGTGCAGTAAACCCGAGCTGAGACACTTTTTTTAGTTAGTTTAAATAGCAAAAATAAAGAAAAGATAAAAATACGACTGAAATAGATCTTTTTACAGTCTTATTTATTTTTAATTGTGATTATTACAGTTTTCATTTCTGTAACTTTTTTTGTCTCTCTCTTACCATTGCTGAATGATCTGATTTTTATATATTTTTTTTCTGTTAATAGAGGGCCACAAATAAATGAGTTTTAACTGTAAAAAGGTTATCTGCTGTCTAAATAAAGTCTTCACTCCACTTTATCCGACTGCATAATTTGCCAGCCAGATCATAATTACATCATATGGATCATTCCCCTTAACAGGAAGGACGTTTCTATGTTACGCTACGATATACATATGCCCCTTACTGATGTACGTTTGTAGTCTACAAAGAGGCAACACTTGTAAATGGTGAGAAACTATCTTCCCGCTCGTTCGAATCTTTTTGCAATCAAAGATTTAAAGATCACTGTCTAAGTCACAAATTTAATGGGAAGCTTAAAAAAAAAAACACGGGAGGAGAAAGAAATAACAAGTATCTTTCGTTGCAGCATTTTCATTTATTTTTGTTGCAGTCAAGTAATATTAAGATAATTTTACCTCAACGGTACCGAGACTTTAACAAAAGCAAGGCTCATATCACTTCCGTACATAATTTTTTATAACATAAACTCCTTTGCGCGGGCACCCCCAACGACAATTTCCTCCTAATATATTTTAAACACTTCTTAGGCTATCCAGAGTATTTTTAAATCTCTAGAAATGCATCGTCAGTGTCGCTATAAAATTTTGTGTATCAGTTCGGTCATCCTACGGTATTTTGAGTCTTTTGAAAAATACGAGGGCTTCACCGTTAATTTACCGTAAATATTAGATGCACTTAAAGGTATTAAAAAAGTTAAAACTGCATAATTGATTCCTGTTAGGAACATCACATTTTAGAGTCCGAAATTTTCCATTTTTTCTGCTTACGATAAATAGCCTAGACTGGGGGGTAAAATGTGAAGAATTAAACTTAAAATAAAATAATGGAAATTCATTAACTAAGTTTCAAAATTTGTATATGAATAGATCAATATTCATAAGCAGATTTTAAGCAATCCTCAAGCAGTAGAAAATAATAGGCCTGTTCTCCCTCTCCGTAGAGAAAATATAAAGTAAACAGTCGCTGGGTGTGCCTGTTTTAAAAAATAAGAAAAAAAGACTAAAGTTATTTAAGAGTCATCTCCAAAAATTCAATGACTTAAGACCTATCAAAAAACTTATTTAAACAAAATTAGTCGACTAATAAGCCAAGAAACTCCAAATGCATACCAGATGATAGCCCTGTGTCTGTGCAACAACATGACACCCAGCCAGACACAACCCCCCCTTAATTTGAGGGAGACATTGAGCTTTGAAAGACAGGGGTAAGCCCAGGTACAAAAACCCAGCGAATCTGCACTCTAGCACAAAGCATAGTCTTTACAACAACCCCACCCCCCTGGAATTTAACCAGGCTACCCCAAATGCATACCAGATGATAGCCCTGTGTCTGTGCAACAACATGACACTTAGTTTGACGGAAGCCCCCCTCAAAAAATATTATCTGGGCCAACGGGGGCAACAGCCCGTCCCTACGGGACGGACTGTTGCCCCCCTCGTGCAAATTTTCTGGAATTTGCACTGATTTCTGTCACTTCCAGGAAGTTATTTGAAGCCCATGGTTAAGAGGTGAGGGTGGTTAGTCCTGAAGAGCGAGATTGTTATTTTTACACTAAAAGTATCAGGGCTTTAAGCAAATTAAGTTTTAAAAGATTGCCTGCAATGTGCTGGACTTGACTTAAGATTTCAGGCAACCCGGTTTTCAAAACTCCAGGTAGATATATATATATAAAGATAACTGCAACATATATATGGACGATGGAAGGTTATTCAAACATTTTCTTATCCATTAAAAATATTTCGACGAGACTGATTGGCTCCAATTCCTCTGCTGATTCTTCATGACCAACTGGCGCTAACCAAAATTGGAAGATGCGAGCAATATACCATAGACGATATATTTGATTGGAAACGAGACTGCGTGGGCAGTAGACCATCGATCAACATCGTTTCACTCCAGGCGCGGCCGAGTAGCTGGTTACGGTGCGAGTGAAATGAAAAAAAAAAAGAAAAAAAAAATGGCGTTCAGGGCTATCCAGGGCTATCCAAAGACGAAATAGCAAGAATACGCAAAACACATTGCTCGATGGATTTTATCTACTTTTGAGGAGTAAGTTGCAAAAAACAAAAAAAAAACTACTGACGCTATTTATGTCCGTAAACCCTGATAAGAAATAGGCCAAAGTTAAGAGGAAGGCCTACGAGGAGGTAAGCTTGTTAAGAGCGAATGTCTGTAAATATCGAGCAACCGGCGGCCACGGTCAAAAATTAAATTTCGCTCATATCTTGTCCATACATACCTATTAGTAAGTAACTAAACGGGGTGTACTTTGTTTTTCAAAAGGCCGCTTGGATTTGGAGAAAATCGACAAAATCAATTTTCGTGGTCGGCGACTTGAAAACAACCAAAATTTGAGGCAAAATGAGGGGGTCTCAAAACTTCGCTCGTACGCAAAAAGGAAGAAAGCGTGGTAAAATATTCCCCGATAAATCAATTTATAAAGGGTTTTAGCCTTAGAATGGCGGTTAATTCTTAACTTAACGATAATGTGGAAGGTAAACAATTTTATTTTAGTTTTGGTTCTTTTTCAAGTCAACGAAGTTTAAATTTAGACCTAAAGTCGCGATTTAATTTTCAGGCATGTGCTACACCTTGGTTTTTCCTGAAACTCAAGCTATATGTTAGT
The DNA here is from genome assembly GCF_958299795.1 of Porites lutea. Classification (NCBI taxonomy): domain Eukaryota; kingdom Metazoa; phylum Cnidaria; class Anthozoa; order Scleractinia; family Poritidae; genus Porites; species Porites lutea. The sequence goes on along the minus strand of NC_133201.1, from coordinate 31,540,626 downwards.
TAAACATTGTACTAAAACATATGTAAGAACTGGCTTGGGTAATTTAAATTGGGCTTCAGACGAACCTTCTGAACTTGAACAAATTTTGAGTGAAATATGACACATTTGCATAATTCACCAACGCCTTGCTGTTGCCAAAAGGGATCACTGGCATTTCCTGAGAAGAGACCTGATGTACTTCTATAGTACGATAAATAATTTGCTAACACGCAATAGAAATTAACTTACCTTTATAGTTTGGGCCCTTTTTTTTACTTTTTCTACTCTCGAGCTATAAAACTCTGCTGGCGCTAACGCATTTGTAATTTGACCTCTAACGAGAGGTCATTGGAGATGGGCCAGGTTATTAAAATGTCACTCAAACCGAATGAGCGTTATGATCTAAATTCTTAAGGTGGTTGAACAAAATATATCACGAGAAAAATATGTTTTTAAGACATTTTCGGCGATTTGAAAGATGTTTTTACCAATTCCTAGAATCAGTTACAACATACAGCGAGGAAGTGTGAGAAGACAAGGAGAGGTGTTGCGCGACAACGAACACCATCCTTCGAACTTAAGAATGAGCAGTCTAAAACAAAATTGTTTATACATTTCTTTGATGTTTCCAAAGTTATTTGTTCAATTATACAACAACTGAAAGCCTGCATAGTCTGGCTGCCACCAGTACTTGATTTAAAAGTGTAAAGTGGTGGTCAGTTTTTCGGACACCTGTGCATGTGAAAAAAGCATTGACTATTAAGGAATTTGGAAAACATCAAAATCATACACCCTGCCAGTAAACACGAACACTGAGTGGGTTTTAAACTTTGGACAACCTCGATAAATGATCTCGGAAGCGTTTTTTATCTTGAGTGAAGAATCACAATAAAAAAAATCATGTTATTTCATATGCATATTTTGGGGAAGGGTGGCTCTGAATCTTACTTGGGTACTACCTAGTAAGACTCCAGCGGAAAGGTCGTTGAGGGGATAGAAGAATCCGTCGAAAGGGTTACGCTGTAACTCTTGGTCAAGGATGTTAGGTAAGTAATTGGCTCTAAACCCTGTCTCCCCTTTATCAAATGCTTGCACAGGTTAACCAGCATTAAAAAACTTACATTAGCACACGCAACTAAGAAAATATCTCAAAGTGATTGGGGAAATGCAATCCAGGCAGGGCGGCCTTGTGGAGTGGTAGATGACGTAGCGCTATTTTAAAGTCTACAAACCTCTCCTTGAGTGTGAAGACTTAAGGCACGAGTTTCAGTTTCTAGTATCGAATATATACAAAGAAGGAAACCTGGGGTCTAGAACGCTGACCTGTTCCTCTCTCATTCCTTTACCAAAGGATACGTCAAAGTATATCAGACAATTTCCTCCTTACAGCATGCTCGGCTACTCAAACAAGCTTTAAAATCTGACACTAAAATGATATACCGCAGATACAGCAGGTTAGAAAGCTGGAATGAAACGTTTTTACCAGTGGGTTAGGCCCTGACGTCTTCAAATTCACATTAAAAGGACACTGTTTAGGCAAAAGCATTAAGTTTACTTTTCCGGTAAATTCTGTCTTTCGGCCTTAGACAACGGACCAGGGGCCCGTTTGTCCAAAGTCCCTATAACTTTTCGGGCCCGAAATCAAATATTCAAATCGAAATAAAAGGATTAAGAGGAGCGCGGGTTGTGGCCAGCAAAATACCTCATTTTTTTCATTAACGGATATTTTTATCATGTTAGATGCAAAACTATTGAAATTTATATCTTGCATGTAAAGAACAACAGCTTTAGGGGCCCGTTAGTTATCGGGACTTTCGAGAATTGAACGAGCCCAGAAGCGGATGCAGCCTCAATATCCGCTTCATTGATGACTGCCAGAGAAAGTTATGGTCGGAGACTTTCTTTTCAAGAGTTCTGACCATGAATTTCTGACGAGCCACCAAGTCTCAGTCTCAAGGCCGGTACCAAAGCGCACACTCAGAAAATGGCAAAATGGCCGAGAGTAAAACTGAAAAAAAAAACTATGTGGGTAAAGAAAGTAGTGGAAGCGTTAGGCGAAAGTTGACAGGGGCACCCAACGACAGTTTCCTCTTAAATACATTCGAAACCCTTTTAGGTTATCTAAATTACTAAGTTCTTTGCGGCGCCATATAATTATTATGAGGGCTTCAATACTATTTTTTCGACAATTTTGACATTTTTTCTGATTCCTTCTCTATTACAATTTCGTATCTGAAAATTTTAATTCCCTTTATATGGAGAAAACCTGTCTCGTGTTGGAGAGTCACCCTCCCAGCCGAGAGGGGAAAAAACATTGACCCCAACCGGCCTTCGCGCATGCTCTAATTGTCCGCTCCTTGGCTATGCGAGCCCTTTACCGATACGGATTTGCCGGTCGGACCGAAATGTCCCCTTCCATTTTACAAAATTATCTTCCCCAGGACCACTGGTCTGTATCCTGCTTACAAGCACGATAACCAAACTCGCGGTGGCTTTGGTTTGGTCTGTGCAACTGGAATGTACCTTCCACTGAGCAAGTGGTTTTTCGCAAATTTCAAACAGGAATTTTTTTGAATGGAAAGCGCGTAAAGTGCCTACAGAGAAACTTTGGCCCGGCTTGGAGGCTGACCCTACCATTACAAAAGGGTGACTGGACAAGGTGGGTCATCCTTCTAGCCGAGCCAACTTTTTGTAATTTCAACGGTTCGCCATGTTTTGTAAAGAAATGCGTGAGACGTTGCCTCTTCCAGGAAAGCTCGGGTAGGCGGGTGACCATTCTGCTGGAGACAAATTTTCTTCATCTAAGAGGGGCCTAAATTTTAGTTCTTTACATTAATTTCCATAGTCCAGCTGACGCACATTTTTGTTGTTGTTGTTTTTTGTTCTACAATGTGGAAAACCGAAATTAAAAAATACAGTGGAACCCCGTTGATGCGACCAACACTGGGCCATAACAGCCAGGTCATAATAGCGAGGTGGACGCATTAAAGAGGTCTTCAAAATAATAAAATGACTCGGAGATTTTCACGTCTGGGTGGAAAGACTATGGGAGGTGAGCTGAGGCAAGAGGTGGTCGTATAAACGGGGTGGTCGCAAGGCAGGGTTCCTCTGTATACAAACAGAAGCAAGAGTTTGACGATGGAATAACCATGTTCAGATTAGAAAAAATATATATACCGAGAGATAATTGCAGAATGTTTACAAAAACTGTTATCCAAAACAATGGAACTTGCATATGCGAGAGGAAAGACAGCCGCCTGATAGGTAATAACGCGGTGAAATAGCTATAGATTGAAGCCTGAACTCAATCAAAGGCACATACAAGGCGACGGAGGGAAGTTGACGTGAAAAACGATATTTTTGGACTTATTTAGTATTGTATGGAAGCACACTTTAAGTAAACGTAGGAAAAAAAGAAAATAAACATGATTTGGATTGTTAGTAGCATAGTATGCTACTTTTGGCAAGAACATTAAAAAAAGGCGTCGCTCCAATGGTTAGATTAGGAAACCTGTGAATCCTGTCACGCAACACTTTTGACCAGACTTTTATGACCAAAGAGGTATCGGCAGCCCGAAAGTTTCACTATCAAAATCGCAGTTTTTGTGAGACCTAGAATTTTTAAATGGCAATGGATGTAAAAGTTTGACTGCGGAAAAGAAAGGCCAGCAATGCCAAGAAATGTTCTGTTTCAGGTTATTTTCACGCACCACGTTTCCTCGAGTTTTTGGATCTTTGGTTGATTAGCTTGGGACAAGGCGCAATGCCAGTTAACCAGAACGGTAACAAAAATTATCGTTTCAGTACAAATGTCTTTAATACAAGTGCGATTGTGAGTTAAGTTTCTTTTGGAGAGCCCAGCCATCGTGACTTGTCGAGCAACAACCAACCGACGTTCTTGAAAAGTCTCATATTTCAAGCAAAATTTATTCAACTTCAGAAGGTTCGTGTGAAGTACAAATTTAATTACCCAGGCCAATTCTTACATATGTTTTAGCACAATGTTTAAATAACATATGACTTGAGTTTCAGGTAAAACCAAGGTGTAGCACATGCCTAAAATATAAAAGGCAACTTTCTGCCTAAATTTAAATTTCGTTTAGTTGAAAAAGAATCCAAACTGAAATAACATTGTTTATCTTCCCGATTATCGTTAAGATAAGAATTCATCACCAAACCAGAAGTGGAACCCTTTATAAATTGATTTATCGGGGAATATTTTACCCCGCTTTATTCCCGTGTGCGTGCGAGCGAAGTTTTGAGACCACCTCATTTTGCCTCAAATTTTTGTTGTTTTTAAGTCGCCGACCACGAAAATTGATTTTGTCGATTTTCTCCAAATCCAAGCGG
>NC_133201.1:31498797-31531297 GCF_958299795.1 Porites lutea | reverse complement strand
ACATTAATAAGCGTTTTGCAATGTTCTAGCCAAGCGATTTACTTTTATTGTTGAAAGAAGTTGAGAAAACGTGTATTATCACCCAAAATTGGCTTGACCAACAGCTACTTATGACGTCATATCTCGTAACCATAGCAGCTGACTATCACTAAGCCATCACAAGTGTCCCCGCTCTCAGGAATTTACTATCCAAGGCTAAGAAAATGTTAATACCCGGGGGTAGCTGGAGGGGGAAGGGGAGGGGGGCATGGGCGCACCTGTAATGGACTGACGCACAAACCCTAAAACGCCTCTTTAAGAAAATACCCTAGTAATTATCGCACATCTTCTTTAATCTTTCCCCACTGAACTACTGCAACATATATGACGTATAACTACTGCAAAAACTCAGATTTGTGCACTCTTCCTAAATCTCTTTTCAAGTGGCAAAATGTTTCTTGCACGATTTTTGCTTTGACACTTACCTACACCGCTGAAAACATAAACTTTTCTCTTCTTTCTGTTAGCATAGGTTCTTATAGCTCTTTCCAAGGCAAACCAGTTCCCCATATTAAACAACTGCCACTTAGGGGCGACGTTGGTCATAATAAACGTAAGAGCTCGCTCTGCATCGCTACCAAAATCCGCTTTGGGTACCAAATGTCCTCTGGCAAGGTACTGTTGACCCGGCGGTGGTTTAAAGTTGTTGTATAACCCTCCTTGATTCCTTGCAATATAGTCATCTGATGTGGACTGAGGATTTGGAGCTTTTAAGAAAAATAAATAAGTTAAAATTAACACTCTTGTTACCCAAGGAAGACACCACGGTGGGCAAATGTGACATCAAAAACGCTCACCTTCATTCATTTTTTTTTTTTTTTTAGTTTTAACGCAATTTTCTTATTCACTTGAAAATTTGCAACAATACAGAGCACACCATTCCCTAAAATCCTAAGGATGTCGAGAGTGATTTTTTTTTGTAAATATGCCTATCTACTCAAACTTAAAGACATAGCGTTTTGAAAGTTAAGTTTTCCGCCATTGTTACTAAAAATAGCACAAAATGGCGATAAATTCAAATTTCTAAACGTTACACCTTTTGAGTAGATAGGCATATTTAAAAATTCTTTTCACGTTGAGGTGAGTTCTTTCAGAAACCATCAGATATCCTATAACACTAAAAACAAAATTTGGCGGGAACTTTGTGACGTCATTTTCCTACTAAAAATGCCAAAATCTGAAAAACAAAAAACATACGATTTTAGGGAATGGTGAGTTCTTTATTGTTGCAAATTTTCAAGTGAATTGAATCCTTATTATCCAGACTGGGCTATTTTGCAGCTCCTAGGGACCGGGTTGGGAGTAGGAGGCTTCGGAGGCACCCCTCTATGACTTTAAAACCGCCCATAATACGGCCATCACAATTATGCAACTATTATTTAACTAGTTTTAATTTGATTGACATAATGGCGTAATTTATGCGACGGAAGTACTATGCAATAGTTTGAATTTATTGGCTGAACTCATACTTATAGAGAAGCAGCAGCCATAGAGGGAAAAATACTGAAATATTATTCGTAAAAAATAACGGTGACGTGATAATCACGTTATTTAGTAACAAATGGACCTCAAACAACGAGAACGCTGACGTCCCGGATGTCCAAAAGGGCAACCAGAAGTTGATATTTTGTCTTTTTCAGTGCTCTAACTCGACAAATTCGTACCACGGGAGTACCATTCTCTCCCCTTCCCCCTCCCTTGGGCTTTTGATATGTTGCAATGTTTCGAAAATATTTTTCCTTCAGTGGAAAGCCTTTGATCTTCTCTACAAGATGAGGTCCATTTTATGGGTGGTTGCCCTACTGGAGGTCTTTGAAGTCATCAAACATAGTCACGCCATCTTGGCCGCCATCTTGCATATTATCAAGAGTTAGAAATCAGGTAAAACAGTGAGAACTAATAATTGTTTGCGCTTAACAGATAAAATAACACATAACTAATTAGTTTGCCTCATATCATCCACAAAACCCCCCTCCTTCGCTTTGAATAGGATTAAAGGGAAAAAAAAAAAACAGAAAAAACAGGACCTCAAAAAGTATTTAAGGGCAGGCAAACACGACATTTTTTACTGTTCCTCCTGCACTACGCGGATGCATAATTACATAGTACATTAAAAGTACTCATAAGATAATATGATTTAGGGGACACAATCTAAAATGCTAAAAGCATCTTTAATCTTCAAAGGTCAGACAAGATACCTGACGAACATATTTATGCCAATATGGAACCTGGCAGAAGCATAAAACTCTGTGGCCTATAAATTTGTTCCAATGCCGGGGGTACAAAGTGGATTAATCATGCTATGCATTTTATAGGCCTGGCTTAATTTGTTGACAAAGAAGCTTCTCGTGCTCAAAAGAGTATTCTTCAACATTACGCGACTTTTTATTTTTTTTCTTTTTACCTCAAAGTATTCTAAGTTTGTTATTTAAATATCTCAGCATTGTTCTTATCGAATGTGCACCGAGAGCGACAGGTAGTTATCGAACAATAGGGTTTATTTTTCGGGAAAGGCTCCGCAAAGAAAATTGTTCCTACACGCCATAGCGTAGCTTAGAGCTTGAAAATGACGACACATTATTCAAAAGGAGAACTACAAAACGATGCTTAACCAAGCGCTTTATTTTCAACATGGGAGACCAGTGCCGGACTTACTTCTATAAACTTTTTCTACACACCATTTAAAAATCAAAGTTATTTATTATATAAAATATAAAACATCAACAACAATCATTATAATAATAGTAATAATAATAGACTACCTAGGACAGTATGGTTTTGAGAATGAGATGCAAGCCGATGCAGCATTTGTGCTTTCGTTAAACAAAACAAAACAACAACAAAAGAAAGAGAGAGATTACAGATTACTCCATGAGTTACCTATAAAAATACTCTCCAGCGGTCACTCGAAAAACTCAGAAAGAAGAAGTGCAGCTCACAAATAGTATAGCCAGCAAGAAATCTTAATTATCCAAAGGATTGATATAGTACATTCTTACCAAATGGTCCTGTGTCACTTCTAAAGGAACTGGGACGTCCACTACCACTCTGTGACTCTACAACATGACCTGTGAAGTCTGGAGTCAGGGTCTTTGTGTTGTAACAAATGGCAAACTGCGCTTGCGCGTTTGGATTAGTACCATAGCACAGTCCTTTCCCAGTGTTGCATGGAACGTTGCCCGTAATAATTCCAACTTGTTTCCACCCAGAGAAAAGGCACTGATTGATGTCATTGGAAAAAGCGTTCCGGTTTCCGCTGGCATTTGGAGCTGCAGTATAGAGATATATATACACACATTTTAATTAGTATAGCGGGCGGTGGCAACATTTAAACGTTTTATTCTACCCCTTCATATTGAAAGAATAACCAAGAAGAAAAACATACTATAATGCACTGGATCTCTGGCAAAAGATTAAGCCCATCTCACGTGTTAAAGAAATTTATACATCGCCTTTGTGGGAAACAGAAAACATCAGACGTAGGATGAAAATTTCTCAAATTGGTAAATGAGCAGATAAATACTGTCCCAAATATTTTATATGGATGCCCCTCGCAGCAGACTTATTTTTTTGCAGATAAAATGAAGAATAGATGACAAGCATAGGTAACGGGAAAATATGACCAAATGGTAGAAATTGATGTTTGCCCTTCACCATGCACTTGTTTCCCCATTTTGTTGTTTTTGTTTTTGTTTTTGTTTTTTTTTTGGTGAATGCGTAGAGCTATCACGCCTCTGGCGTTAATTCTTTCTTTTAAGAAAACGTTCAGTCATTTAAGAAAAGGAAAAATCAAATCAAGTTTTTGCTAAAAAATGTAGTGAAGTTATAGGAAATCGGATGACCTTGTAATAAATTAACGCGAAACATGTTTCTTGATTTATCCTGTGCATTGACACCCTTCAGGGGACCCACTGTATAAGAACAAAAAAAAAAAAGGCATGGACACCTCTACACCCGACTCCACGCTTACGCCCAGGCCGACATCTACGTCCACGCCCACGTGTACGTCCAATTTTACGTTGGCGTACTTTTCCGCGCTTGCGTCCCTGACGACGACTACGTCCACGTCCACGGCCGCGTCCGCGTCCGCGTCCACGCTCGCGTCCTCTCCTACCAACATTTCCACGGGTGCGTCCACGTCTACTTCCACGCCCACGTACACCTACGCCTTGGCGTCCCCGACCACGCCCGCTCCTCCGTCCAAGTTTACGTCTTGAAACACGACTGCGTACACTACCGCGTCTACCTCTGCGTCCCCGTCCACGCCCAAGTTGCTTTCTCCCTCGTCGGGGAGGTAGACGCCGTCTTCTTGAAACTTTTCGTTTTGGATCTTGAACAATTGAGAAAATCATAATCAATGTTGGAAAATCAGTTAATTAGCAAATCACAACCTCTTCAAATCACTGTTTAAGCCTTTATGTTGGATTTATGAAGGGATTTCATTAGATTTGCATGGTATTAGGTATCATTAACAGTCATTCCACTTGATAACATTGCACTCATGTTAGCTGACTTTTTCTAAATCCTATTGAGCCACCGTAATACATTGTAATGACAAAAATGATTATAAAACAAAAATAAACGATATAAAAGAAACTTGACGTTTCAGTGGCTTCCTGTTATCTTTATCAAAACGTCAAGGTTCTCTAAATTGATTCTTATTAAAAGTGATATTAATAATAATGATAATAATAGAAACTTTATTCTGTAGAGGTGTAGAGGGCCAATTTGTGGAGGTTGGTTGGCCGCATCTTTGATATGCTTTAAGGTGACAGCGCGATGCTGTTAGTGAGTTCTTCACTTCTTGTGCGCCTATCATTACTTGGCTGTGTAGCCGCGTGATGCGGTTCCAGTCGAGACCCACAAATTGGCCCTTGCTCACCATAGAGTCTCCAGTAGCTCAAGTGGTTAGAGCATCCGACTAGATCACGGAGGGTCGTGGGTTCAAATCCCATCTGGGACTCGGATTTTTTTTCCGAGTCCTCCTCAAATTAATATCATGTTGTTGTTGTTTCATCTTTAATATACTCACTTTGGAGGTTGGTTGGCCGCATCTTTGATATGCTTTAAGGTGACAGCGCGATGCTGTTAGTGAGTTCTTCACTTCTTGTGTGCCTATCATTACTTGGCTGTGTAGCCGCGTGATGCGGTTCCAGTCGAGACCCACAAATTGGCCCTTGCTCACCATAGGGTCTCCAGTAGCTCAAGTGGTTAGAGCATCCGACTAGATCACAGAGGGTCGTGGGTTCAAATCCCATCTGGGACTCGGATTTTTTTTTCCGAGCCCTCCTCAAATTAATATCATGTTGTTGTTGTTTCATCTTTAATATACTAATAATAATAATAATAATAATAATAATAATAATAATAATAATGACAATAATAATCATTATTATTATAATAGTTTATCAACGTCTTCAGAAGATACGTTCTCCTTCAGACTACACGATTATGACGTGTTTGCAAACAGCCGATCGATAATAGCGTTTAATTCTCAGTGACGCACATGAAGCATTTCAATACTCTAGTTACTGAACGCGCCAATTTGCGGTCCCGACGCGGTTGTACGTATGTGCGCCTTACAATTGTGTTGTCTGTGCTTCCAGTCACGGTTACAGATAAAACTAGTTTATCGTTGATAATTGCAATAGTGCAGTGGTGTTCCCGTAGCCCTTTTAACTCACCTTCAAAGTCCAGCTCCGCGATGGCATCATCTAAGAATGCAAATTATAAACAGCTTATTCAGTATGTCGCAGTCCTTTTAACATATACACTGAAGGGGATTTCCAAGACAAAAAGACATCTACTGAGAATATTCGGAAGAGAGGACCCTACATTTTTTTCCATTGTTTACTTTTGTTGTTGATGTTGTTGTTGTTTAATTGTTCTGTCTGCTTTTTATATGCGAATTGCAAAGCATATTCAGCATTATATCGGTCTCTGGATGAATAGGAAAATAAAAGCGAAGTTCGAATGCAGCAGCAAATCGATGTACGGAGCTGAAACCAAACGTTGATCCATCTGCGGGGAAAGAACCAGTGTATCTCATTTATTGTGGGATTCCCTAGGTCTGACATGAATTCAAAGGCATATTTCAGGGAAAAGAAAGTTTTTTTTTTTTTTTTTTTTTTATAGTTAAAAGCCGAATTAAAGCGCACTTTCAACAAACATGAATAAGTGACACTAAATTAACGCCATATGACGGCATTTTGCAGTAAAACAACGAAAATGACATCAACAACCACAACCAAAAAAAAAAATTAAAAAAATATGCAAAACATACAATAATGAAGACTACTTTTACTCCTGTGATACACCCGGTACAGGCACGGAACGTTAGCAGCAATGTGAGGTTGTCTGCAGTGACAACGAATGACGTTTTTCTTCTTAAATTTCCAAAAAAACACAGATAATTACTTTCGGAAGACTTCATGGAATATACCATGAAAACAAAGTTATGCACCGTGTTGGTGACTGTAAAGATACGTAACCAGGGTAATACGCGACAAACAAAACATGTACATCCACTTACCCAGTCCCTCCAACTCGGATTCAGAATCTTCTGATGGTGCGAAGCAAACAGGTTTTAAGTCGGTGTGGTCATGATATGCAAAATGGACCATCATAATTAGATGTGCGTTTAGATTATATTAATAAATGACTATTACAGCTGTAACTGCACAGGACCGTAAACTGATATGCAGCAGAACTTAGGATCCACAAAAGACCTGATTTCAATGGGTCGATTATTTAAAAGACCTCTAACTTAGGTCGTGGTTTTAGAAATGATTGGACCTCCAGATTTCTTCCTTAGTGTAGTTTATTTAAAGAAAAAAAGTACTTTTCCAGTCGACGATATATGCTTTAAAGAAATTGTTCACGATAAATTATGTTTAGATAAAAGCGTTGAGCAAATTAAAAATGGCTTAGAACGCGGTTTTGCTAAACCCTGGCTAATTTCCGATTAAATAACCGGCCCAATGTGTTTACTTAGGATATTTGCAAGCACGTGGACAACACAAGCACTAGATAAAATATTTACATAACGTCATTCCATTTGAAGACAACATGGAGATGGGAGAATCATGAAACTTTGTTTCATTGAAAGAACAAAGGAACAAACCAACGAATAATTGAATGGATGAATGGATGAGTGAATAGACGAACGAATGAAGGAAGGAGAGGAGGGAGAAGGAAGCAAGGAACGGAGGAAGGAAGGGAGGGAGGGAGGAAGCAAACAAGCAAGGAAGCAAAGAAGAAAGGAAGAGACGGAAGGACGGACGGACGAATTAATGAATGATGTTATTATGACAATCATGAATAAACGGACAAACAAAAGAATGAACGATCAAACGAACGCCCAGAGGTGTACACTGAACTGGTAGGAGATAGGCATATGGACTGAGTACTTTGGGATTGTTTACTAGTTTCCCGTTTTTGTGTAGAGGCATTTTTTGTAGATGCCTAAGGTGGACCCTAAAATCTTTAATTCATAAAATAGTGAACAATGCAAGATGAAAGTCCATTAGCAGGAAAAAGGGTAATAGACGTTGTTTTTAATGGCTAGACGCTACCTGTATCATTAGGCTTAGGAACAGATACTTCTGCATTGTTATCAATTGGGTATTCTGCAGAATAAAAAAGAATAGCACATTGCTATTTGTAATCAATATCAACTCCTCTATTCTTGATCAGCATTTATCCTCTCTCTGAGTTGTGAAACTGTTTGTTTGATTGCTAAGGCTGCATTTATTATGTTTACTGAAGTGGGGGAGGGCAGAGGATATTTTAAAAGGGGCATTTTTTTTTTTTTCATATCCGCCCACATCATACATTTTTTTTTACATCCCCCCTCTTGATCAAATGACAAAAATGAAAATGACAATCCCACCAACCACCACCACCACCCACACTAGGAAAACTGATGAATCTACATGCACATGTAAAATTCTACTCTACCAAAAAATCGCTGTAAACGACATTTTACAGTACAAATGCTCTTTTACAGGATCGTAAAAGTTGCTGTATAAAAGGAGTGAATATAAGGAGAAGAACACATAAAAAATTAAGGAGACGGTCTTGTAAAACATGAACGTTCATGTAAAAAGAATTGTAACCATCCATCCTTTTTCCTTCAAAACATTTTAAGAACACCCCCCCGCAAAAAAAAATCCTCTACCCCACCCCCACCTCTCATGTGGCATACGTAATAAATGAAGCCTCACGACTCGCTTGTTAATCGAACGATATTTTTAACAAGCCTTTGCTTGAAGAAAGTGTATGTGCAAATTTATTCAGCCAGCGAACACGATAACAACATATAACATCTCACAATATAGCCTTTTGTCTCCGTGAAATTAAAAACGCTTTCGATTTTTAAAACAACCAACCTTCTCTGGCCGAAAGCAGGAAAAACTTAAACATGGAAACAGTTACGGAAAGACCTCCAGGAAAATTCGGTTTTAGGAGAATAATTGTGAATGAGCAAGCAGAGATACAAATAAGGCAGGCGAGGAGCCTATAGAAAGTGACCTTAGCTGAAACGACTGATACCCTGAACTTTGCACAAATCTGTCAACAATTCAGCACTTTACAGGAGGCAAGTTTGTAGCTTTTCGTTTCTGTTCATTGTAAATAAAACAGATGACGTTGGAAAATCAGTCACCAACTTGCCTGTGGTTCGTTGGTCGCTATTTGTGATCTATACATGACTGAAACAAAGACAATGCGAAATGGGATATATATTTGTAGTTGCCAGTGTCAATGCAATCTTGTGTGAAAGTTCGAAAGGCATGAATATTATGGAATTGAAAAGAACAGAAACTTGCTTAATTTACCAACATTGACTCTTACCAACTTTTGACAACTTCAAAACATGTAGCAATCCTAAGGGAAAAAAAAGTGGTGAAAGCCGGCATAAACCATCTGAGTTTCCAGACGTGGACTTCCTCTCACCCCTTACACCTCCCTTACTTTTAGAAAAGATTTAAACTTGGAACTACAAAGAAACTTAAAAGGATACAAAGGAGAAAATTTCTGTTCATGAAAAAGAATCGAGTTTAATCCTAAAGATAAGATAGCTTATAGTTGAAAGGAAATTTAAGTCAGTAATTTGCAGAAGGTTTTTACTGAACTCGCCTTAAGGACGTAGACCTTTCTAAAACGTAGCCATGCAAGTACTTTGTCTATAAGGACTGAGGAAATCAAGGCCAAGAGTGAAAGGGAACTACTGACACATATAGTAATAAACTATGACACTTTCTAACTGCAATTATTTGGCACACGTAATAGTTTTTTGGCAAATACAAAAATCAATGTTACTGTACCGTTTTGGCTTTGTTTTGTTTTGTATATGAGGGCACTTTCCAAGTACAAGCCCCCGGGGGGCTTATATTCGGAGGGGCGATTTAACGGAGGATTTTTTGCGTTATACGTTTGAGGGGCTTCTTTTCGGAGGAGCTTAAACATGGAGGTGCTTATTTCAGAATTTTACGGTATCTTATATCGTTTTCATTTGACTATCACGGCGGCCATATTTGTAACCAATCCTGTGGGAGTTTAACGCCTTCTAACTTATGTTCTTAACGCTTTCTTTTGTTCCAATAAATAGATGCTGGCCACGTGAGTAAAACGCTCTACAGAGGTGCGAAGTTACGTATACTGCACCCTAAGGCCCCTACAACACGTATCCGTTTTTTTTTTGTTGTTTTTGTTGTTGTTTTTTTTTTTTGCCTGAAAACGTTTGAAAACTCCGCGTCCATACGTTGCGTTTTTGAGTCGTTTTTGCCAGTCCGCACAAAAACGCAATAATGACTGAAAACGGTATCTGTCAGTGAGATCTTTGACGGGAGTATACACATTTTCTGGTATCTGTGCCCGTGACGCAATCGTTTTCCAAAACCTCCGTTTTCAACCATCCTCACGAGTACAGCTAAACGGCGTTTTCAAAAATCTACACTCTGGACTGCGGTTTTTGGATACGTCTGGACGGGGCCGTACAGCACATGAAGAGTTCGAAAATTCGCATGTTTAGATTCTATTTTACTTACTTTCTTTGAGTGCAGGTGAAGCTACATAGAAAAAAATAATAATAATAACCAGCAAGTTAGTTTCACGGCTATCAATTTATAAACCTGGGATAAGCTATTTAGGTACCTCGACTTCCACTAACAGCTGCGAGCAGTAAAACTGCCATGAGCTGAATTTTAAAGCCCATGGCGGCAACAGTACAAAACCGACTGTGTTTTGTAAATAATCAGTTTTGACTTTCTTTATTTATATGCTTTAAGAGGATGTCATGTGATTCAAACAAAATACTGGCGCTAAATATAGCCAAAAGTTGTGCGTATTCAAGACAAGCATTAATATATATCATCATACATGCCTTAAATCCAATACCGAGATTGTATTAATTTGGGAATAATTCCCCCATAATTTAATGAACGCTGCTTTTTGCATGGGGCAGATCTTAAAGGAATTGAAAATGCTAAGTTGTTAGAATGTTCATTTATGGTTTTCGATATTTCTTAGAAATAATCATAAGATTAGTAGATTTATAATACCGGATAATGGTCTGTTTACAAATCTGTCGTAAGAACTAGAAAATAATATAAAGAGCGCTATCAATACCGATTGTCCTGCATCTATTATAAACAGTAATTTTACGAATATGTCTTGCAAGGCACTATTTTTATATATTATGTCTATGTGCGATGAAAACACCATAAATCTCAGTGCCTCTTATATTGAAAATATTCTAAATTGTTATAAATCCGAACTCTAATTTAACTTTCTTACCATACGAGTAGCGTAGAAGCCGTACATAGCCAAGTAATTTTAATTAATAATTTTCTTTGATGTTAATATTCAATATAGTTATTGTTCCTTTCTTTCTAACTCAACTTTTATTTCACTTTGTCTCATTTGTCATTGTATTGACTGTTTTGATACTGAAATCTTCATGTTGAAGATAAAGTCAATAAAGTTGTTGTTGTTGTTGTTGTTGTCATGATATAATTATTTATCTGGTTAGCTGTATATTAATAAAACTAATGATGATAATAAAAAAAATCCTATCAGTTAGCAAAAATTAGTTCAACAGGGAAATTGATTCTATATACCGGAGGCTAAAGCGTAAATGTAAAGTGGAAAAGCTCTGGCATGCGTGGTAATCAAAAGAATGCGGGGCGGGTGGCCTGCTTTGTAGTCTAATTATGGAAGAGGTTTTAAGAGACTTTTAAGGACCTTGTGTTTTCCCCTCTCTCTCTCTCTTTCTCTCTTATTTTTTTTTTCTTTTTTAACATTAGAGTCATTTAAAGACCTTGAACCCTAGCCTGTCTAGGTCATGGGGCCCAAAGAAATGGAAGACAAGAGGTTATTATTCTGCATCCAATAAAAGAAAAAGGACACTAACGTCACCAGTTTGTTCTTTGCAGTTATTATGTGGTTCTTGTAAAGGCTGATATCAGGTACAATACGGCCATAATTTTATACAGCTAACCCAAGATTTTATTTATATTCACTGTTTGAAAGTTGGTCTTAATCATTGGCGACAAAACTTCGGAACTTTTCAGACCCTTTAATATGCAAACAAATTAAAAGCGTCACATCATTAATCTCACTGTGCTCACTCGCTCGATTTCTGTTACGTCAATAACTGGTACAAAAACTCCCTACCCAATAAATAATTATATTAAGTATTCAATATACAATGAACCAGTTTACTAACCAAATGCATTCTTGGCCTGTAAGTAAAGCATGGAATAAGACCCAGGTTTTACGTACTACCATAAAAACGAACAGGAAAATTTACGAAATATGCTACTAAAAGAACTCAAATTTATCCACTGAAAAGGACGATTGGTAAGTGTTTTTCTCGGTAACTGTCCCACTAACCATGCATAGCACATCCCAATCTTTTTAAATAAACGGAACAAAACTAATTAACCATCGGACGTACTAGGAGGTGGGGGGTACTTTTTTTTTCAAGGGGATTTCTTCTTGGCATTATTTTATTTTAGTAGCAGTTCGTTTATCTTTGAGATATATTTACTGTGAACTTGCAGGTGAAAATCGGCATATACGTTTAATATCTCCTATAGATAATAAATATAGGAGATATTAAAGGACAAGTGAAGTGTGGTTTAAGGATTGATATGAGCACCTGAAGTTCTGGCCCTCCACCAACATTCTACAGTTAACAAAACAACAAAAACAAACAAACAAAGTTCAGTCTATGTGCGTAGCTGTTGCTGTTGGTGGGGGTGGTGGTGTTAGTATATTTAATGACATCTGATCACGGTTCAGATCGTACGCTGAAGAAACCGCAATTTTGTTTTTCTTTCTTACAAGTATTAACGTCAGCAGAAAATTTAGTTCACACAGCGTAAAGCTTATAATAACTCAACTAACGTCACTATTTCCGGTGTTGTTAAGGTATGTAGGCTGCATGAGCAAAACCAAAAATAATTCTTAGCATTTTAATGAACGTGGTGTCCTAAATTTATCTCGATACGAAATATCACTATAAATATAGGATGGTAACTTAAGTGCTTATATTTCGACGTTTGTAAGAGTGCTGGCGCTTATATAGCCAAAAAGTGAGCATATTTAAGACATCTATATAGAATACTTCATGGAAAGTGCGAGTGAACATACGTTATTTACGCACGAATACCTTGTTGACGTATCAGAAATCAAGTGAGCGCAGCGAACGAGTGTGATTTCTGATTTAAAAAAAAAAAAAAAAAACGAGTGCGCAGTTACCGTTTAAAGCAATTCCCATGGCATTCATCATCCTGTCAGCCTTTTATTTGCTAAAAATTAATGATAAAATATGCCGCTGCGCAGCGCGAAATGACGAAGAAATTATGTTGTTGTTTTGCCGACTCTCTACAATTTTTTTTTATTGGACATGAACTAAACAAAACTATTCCAGTCCAATTTCCGATATGCTTTTCACTTTTCAGAAAAAACTGACCTGGATTCAGGGAAGGGGGTCTGCTTTACAGTCTATGTATAGAAGAGTAATATGGAGGCCTTTCAAGGTGACACTTGTTTATCTTTACATTTGAATCAATTAACCACCATGCAAGCCCTACTCTTGACTTTCACCAATCCTTTAGGGCCAAGGAATGGAAGGCAGTGGTTACTTCGAAATCAAAAAAGCGGAAAGAACCTGATGCACCCACTACTCTTTGCAGTTTTTTATTTCTCTGTATTTGTTATGTGTCAGCTGCTATCGCAGATAGAGCTTTTCTATATTTGGTACGAGACTGTCATGATTTTTCTGGCATAATTTTAGACAGCTTAAGGTGTTTTTAATATATAATCGCAATATCGTTTGGAGTCCCGTACCACTCACTCCAGATCCTTGATACAAACGAAAGCTTCGCACATAAACATCACAATGTCTAGCTTAAAGATAAAAGTACACTGAGAACATAATGGAACTATGTTTATGCACCAACATCAAAGACATAGCAGTGATGGTTAAATAATGTAGTTTATTGTGTACAAATAAGCACGAAACCATAAAAAAAAAAAATAGAAAGTGCCGAGTACGATATTTTACAGTTGTCTAGGCAACCGTTGCTTTCGTAACAATCATCTTGCACACCTAGCTACACATATTTGTTCTGTTTCTTGAAAGTCAATAACTCGTTCAAAGGTGTATATCAGGGACCGCGGAGCAAGGTGAAAAGTGGGAGGGCTGACAATTGAAAATGATTTTTTCATATTGAAAATCGAAAAAAAGGAATAAAATCATAGTATTTTGATTTGTTTCTGTCGCGTGACTTTGCATACTTTCTCCAGTATTTGTTGCTCTTTATAGGTCGGCATTGGTGAAGATACCGAAATTCTTCATACGATTTTCATTCCGTCCAGCAAATGTGTATGCTAAATTACAGGATTGCTGACAATAAGTAGAATATCTGATTATAAATAGAAAAAATATATAACCCATCACCAAAAATCCAATTACACTTAACGAATATTAGTCAGAAACAACTCGCACTTCCAAAAAATGAAACTTTTAACAATATATTGAAATGTTTACTGGTCAAACTCAAACTCACCATTTTCACTGCAAGTAGTTGTCGTCTTTTCTGCAGAGCTTACAGACTTTGACGAAGTCCCACCTAACCCTAATAAACGACCAACATACACGGTCAGTTCAGATTCAATGCAAGAAAAGACGCGATTACAATTTTAGTATAGAAAATACTACACTGAAGTGATCTGAAAAATTTCTAACTATGGCCGTTCACTGTTCAAGTAATGTAATTCTTCTTGCCATCAAATATTTCATTGATTCGAAAGGAGAAAGACAAAATATAAAACTTTTATCAACTTAAAACAACTACTCACTTTCGTTTGGCTTGAAAAAGCTAGTAATTTTCTTCATTTTGTCTGATAAAACTGATAAAAAACTCTGCCGGAGCTGGAGGTACAAAACACGCTGCCGAACAAAGCGAAGGGGTGGCCAAGGCATGGCGTTTGATCAAGGGGCAAGTCGGCCCCAGGGCACAATTACCACGAAAAGCACAAGAGCCCCACAAAATGCCTGGCGTTTGAAATTAAAGAAAATACAGAGAATATAGCGGAATGTAGACGGAAAAAAACTTGTTTCAAGTCTTTTTTTTTTATTTTAATTATTTTTCTTTTCAGCGCAAAAATGTGGGGGCGGGGGCGTAAAAAAGTGGTGGGGCCGCGGCCCTACCAGCCCCTCCCCCTCCGCGGTCCCTGTATATACCCTACCCGCGAGCTTTCCATTATGTATTATATGCATAATCAATCTCCTTTTATGATGAATGGCATACTTCCGACCATATATAGCTAAATATGTTCTGAACGAGACCCCGATATAATGCACTCTTGTGGTATTATGCCGTGATCTCACACTTTTGGAGTTCTTTAAAAGGCCGGAACTAGATGATATCGGCGAATAAAAAAACACTAAAATATATCATCTGAAAGAATATAGTGTTTTTCAACACAGGAGACTTAATTTATTCGAAACCCATATAACGTCAGCAGTTAATTTAAGTTAATTTAGCAATAGGTAAAGTAGTACAAAAGGCTGCTTAAAAACGGAAGAAGAACAGAAAAAAGCTGTCACCTGAATGGGCACTTTTTTTAGCGTTTTATTTTAATGGCACCAGTCCTTGAAGAATTAGAATATGTAAGAATAATCAATTTCGCAGCATAATACGCCATAAGAGAGGGGGAAGCGGACTGCAGGGGTTGCCATTTGAGGACAAGGAAGAGATGTTAATATTCAACACAGGCATTTACATATCGATCAAGCGCAGATGAACACACCACATACACTTCCTTGTTTCGATATCGATATTGTGTAAGTTTGGAAAGTACAGCCTTAGTCTTTTTTTCGTGTGGATGCCACAAAATTGAACAGACCTGGAAAATTTCTAATTTCATTACACTCATCTCTTCCACCTGAAACGTTGTTTTGTCCTGTTTTGATGATGACGATAATGATGATAATTAGTATCAAAAAAGTCTTAAAATTGTTGTTGTTGTTCCTTTTTTAAATTGTTTTTGTTAATATTACTACACCCGTACGATCATATCATATCCCACCTACTCGTCTTAAAATGGCCTATGTCACAGTACACGTATCGTTTGAATTTTAATTCAGATCTTAAGGATATATTTTTTTTAAGTAAGTGCCCTCTTCTCTATATAATTCGAGCATTGCCTTTATGGTTCCTCCACCTATAGATGTTATCTTATTTCTTATAAATGTCTTTAACATTTGCCGCATGCCTTTTATGGCATATTCGATCTCCGAGATAATTTTAGTTAACAATTTCCTTTCAAGTTCCAGAGACTGGTTTTACTGCACAAAGTGTGTAAAATTCAGCTTAATATGCATGAAGTAAACACACTGAAACATAACAAACATTAAGGTACGTTGTACGCATTAATAAAAAAGAAATAAATATAATAACTTCCAAACTCTGAATATTAGGCGCTGTCAAACTAACCGTTTTACCCATGGGTAAATGGTTCGATGTATTAAAATTTTAACAAGACTCCGAGGCTTTAGTAGAAGAATGGCAATTTTTTCTTGACTCCATCGCAATTCCCAGAAGAATGGCAAATTTTTCATGACTCCATCGTAATTCCCAGAAGGGACTTGAGCACCAAGAAAACCAAACCAAATATTGAAAAATGACCCTAAATTCTCGGTGTGGGCTATTACCCATGACAGTTCCCGAGGTACGTTCTGTGGACTAATAATAACCCGGAGTGGCTCAGCCAATCACGAGAAAGTGAAATGTACCAAACACTAGAAATCACGTGTTGTTAATGTGCACTGTTCCACTTGGCGCAAAATCCTATACAAAAGAGGACTAACAGTTGGAAAACGCAGCAGGATTTCGAGCAGTGCTGTGAATCGGATGTTTTTACGTTAAATAAATTCAAAAGCACCTTGAAACACTAATAAATTTTCTTCACACAAGTGTTCATGAATTCTTTCTTTCTTTTTTTAACTACCTTCTATGTACAAGATAAGCTTACTAGCGTAAAAAACAGAGAAAAAACAACAACAACAACAACCTTTAATGCTAGTCAATCCACGTCTCTTTTCCTTTCCCTTTCATACGACAAAACTCACTCACTTGGTGGTAACCCTCATCTGCTCAAAAATTTTTATCAGCTAAACGTTACCGTTCAAAAATTTCCCATTCACCGGATACATTTAATCTGGGGGAAATGTATTTGTTGGTCGCGCCAGTAAATATTTTTCGCAGTCATGGCCAGGAAAAAAATATATATTTTTTTTCGTTTAATTTTTTAGTTGGGAGGAATAAATAACACGTAAAGAATGGACCAATTGGAAGGTGCAGTGAGCTTTGTCTCTCCTTGCTTCGACTATCATTGTTGTCGTGGGTAATTTTGAGGGTCTCGGGTAATAAAGAAAAGCATGTTTTCCCTTAAACTCGTCTTAAATCGCAAAATATATCCAACGGGAGGAGGTACAAAATAACTGTTACCAAGTCCTTTGGCATTCTGCTTGGCTTCTCATTGGCCTCTTTTTCTTCAAAGTTTGTTTGTTAATATGTTATTTCACAGCTACAGTTACATGTATATGTGTCATCATCTAAAAGCCAGTCGACGCGGCTACTGTCGAATATTCGATATCCCTCTTAGCAACGTCTATCCGAACCTTAATCTTAGTCTCCCTTGATTACGCATTCCCAAACAGAGTAGAACAGCTGTTTCCAAGTAGAATTTTTCTCAAAGAAAATATAAACAGCAATGTAGTTTCATACAGTAAGATTTATTGACGCTATATCGTTTCTAGTGGGAGGGTAGCTTTCAGTTATATACAGGCGATATCATCATAAAAAATCTACATAGAATGGCTGACATAAGGTGGATTTTCACAGTCGCATACGCGCGTAAACGTTTCCCGAGTAAATAAAACAGAGGCAATGTATGGAAGGTCACGCATGAAAGTACAAGTTGAGCCTCGCTCAAATTTTACGTGACGCCTGGCCTTTATTCATACATTGCGTCCATTTTCATGTACGCACGTAAATTTTACGCGATAGTGGAAATCAACCCTTATTCTAAAAGGCGCCTTTACAGTCTAACTTTCATACCACAAAACATTGGAACGTTCTTTAAACATTCCATCCTTTCCGTTAGCACAACATCAAAAAAAGTTAAAGTGGTTAACGTTAAGGCCCACAGAAAACTCACAAGAAAACTTCAGTGGGAATTTTTAAGCTGAGGACGGCTGTTGTTTTGGATAAAATAGCGAGCACTCCCACGTGCCCTCATTCAACAGTTTTAATGGAATTTTTATACTGCCTTAGTACAAAACAAAGGAATCAATATGACTTTTAAGAAATAACAATAAAAAATTGACTATGAACAGTTTACAAAGATCCCCAATGACTAATGAACTATTACATTGCTCAGAATTAAAACTCTTTCCCATATCTCCAAAGAAATGTATGCGACCTGATGTGATTTATTCATGAAGTTCTTAAAAATTGAACGGAAATTTTCAACTTCCTGGTGGCGACAAGAATTGAATTTGTTGGTTGTTTGTGTAAACAGCAGAAACGAGCCATGCGTCTTTAGCTAGTCATCCTACATGTTGTTAATATAAAACATTAATTCTTGCGTCAGGAGCCCATCAGCTTTTTGCTGTCGTCGATTCTTGCTGAAGATGTTATGCTAGAGATGGAGTTATTTAACAAATCGATTCCATGTTGCCGTGCGTCTGTTCAGTAATAGATCACAGATGACGTCAAAATGTCGTAAAAACAAAGAAGTGGCACATGAGCCGCAAGCCAGTGTGTCACTGTTGTTTTTACCACATTTTGACGTCCTCTGTGATCTATTACTGAACAGACCCACGGCAACATGGAATCTATTTGTTTTATACAATGATCAGAAAAGAAAAATACTGATACACATACCTGCCTCGAACCGCTTGACCTTTTGAGGATTTGTGCTAGTTTAGGCATTTTTTAAGTCCCAAATCCAACTTTTCATCTTAGCTTCTTCTTTATCTTACTTGTGTACAGTTTCTTCGAAAAGTTTTTCACCGTCTTTTCTTGCTCAAAGAAGAATAATAGCGAAAACATTTTGCAAAACAGCGAGTCTCTCGTAGCGAAGACACACGATGGCAACTGTTGTGAAGATTTCTTGTAGTTTAGGCATTGTCAAGTAGTCAATAGCTTTTTTGGTCTCCGTTTCTCCATTTTTCTTCTTTGTAAATAGCTCCTGCTAAACTTTTTCCGAAGCTTTCACTTGCCTCAATCCGAAATAAGCTGACAAACATTTTCAAAACCGCGTGCCATGTTGAACAAAACAAAGAAAACAAGTTTCCCGTGACATCATCCATGTATCTGTACTCTAATAGATCATGGGCAACGACCAATCACAGTGCGCGTAGCATTCACATCATTGTATAAAATTCATTTGCCCACTGCTAAGAGCTTCAAAGCATTTATAACCCAGTTATTCAATATTATTGCCTAACATTCAGTTACTGCCGTGAGTGACTTCGGCCGATAAGCATAACAAATAAAATTACTGCCTGTTCCTTCTTCGCATCCAACAATTAGAAGGTCCTGGAAAATTGAATGACAAAGGAAACAAGAAGAAATAATAAATACAATAAAAAGAACGTAAATTTTCAACGCTTTCCGCGGGTTAACAAGAGAATTTAAAAGCCCCACAATAAAGGGGACACGGGAACGTGAACGTGACTAGCCGGATATCTTATAACGTATAGTTTGAGAACCGCACGAAAACTACAGTTCAATAAAGTTAGAACCATGCTATAGAAAACAGCCTGTCTTCGATAAATGGTTTTGTCAAATGGTCTAAAGGAAGAGCATAAAGCTCTTTTTTCACGAAAATTTATATGTGTAAAAAAACAGTTTTTTACATAAAAAAGCGCCTTTTTTACAAAAATATATTTCTGTAAAGAAGCAGCTTTTTTACAACAGTTCAATTTGTAAAAAAGCAGGATTTTTACATAAAAAAGCAGCTTTTTTACAAAAATATATTTCTGTAAAAAAGCAGTTTTTTCACAACCGACGAATTTGTAAAAAAGCAGGATTTTTACATAAAAAAGCAGCTTTTTTACAAAAATATATTTCTGTAAAAAAGCTGTTTTTTTACAACTTTATTTTTGTAAAAAAGCAGGCTTTTTACATAAAGAGCAGCTTTTTTACAAAAATATATTTTTGTAAAAAAGCAGTATTTTTACAACCGTTCAATTTGTAAAAAAACAGGTTTTTTGCATAAAAAAGCGCCTTTTTTACAAAAATATATTTCTGTAAAAAAACAGCTTTTTTACAACAGTTCAATTTGTAAAAAAGCAGGATTTTTACATAAAAAAGCAGCTTTTTTACAAAAATATATTTCTGTAAAAAAGCTGTTTTTTTACAACTTTATTTTTGTAAAAAAGCAGGCTTTTTACATAAAAAGCAGCATTTTTACAAAAATATATTTTTGTAAAAAAGCAGTATTTTTACAACCGTTCAATTTGTAAAAAAACAGGTTTTTTACATAAAAAAGCAGCTTTTTACAAAAATATATTTCTGTAAAAAAGCATTTTTTTCACAACCGACCAATTTGTAAAAAAGCAGCTTTTTTGCAAAAAATGTATGTCTGTAAAAAAGCTGTTTTTTTAGAACGTTATTTTTGTAAAAAAGCAGGCTTTTTACATAAGAAAGCAGGTTTTTTACAAAAATATATTTTTATTTTTACAACCGTTAAATTTGTCAAAAAGCAGGATTTTTACATAAAAAAGTAGCTCTTTTACAAAAAATATATTTCTGTAAAAAAGCTGTTTTTTTACAACTTTACTACGATGGCTGTCAGACCCGAAATTCACATACCCCTAGGATTTTGGGATTTTTGCTGATGTCAGCATTTTTGAGACTGGTTTGGACCGGTTCGGACTGGTTATTTTTGCTAATTAATTGGACAAAACGAAACATACTTAAAGACAAGGCACTACTATATATTAACAATGAGCTCTCTTGATGCAGTTTATGATGTTTGCCAGCTTCTTTCTTCAGTCCAATCTTCAGTTATGTCAACTAATCAAACAAAAAAAAGTTTAATGAGCACGAATTATATAAACATTTTAAGGAATGTGCTCGTGTCCTTGATGATTATAGCAAATTAATTGAACCTGATTGTAGTACTACAAATACAGGATCAGGTATATTACCAAATTCGCCAACAGATGAAATGCCACCAGTAAAATGGAATTCGGATCCTAGAAAATTTCAACAAAACATGGAAGAATATGAAAAAAAATACCGGAAAAATGTTCATGAGAAACTAAGAAACTTACGAAAATTACATCCTGACTATCTTCAATTTGATGGTGAGAATGATGAGCTAATTATGAAATTAATCTTTGTAAAACGGAAATATAATGAAAAAACAGACGACGAAATAGTGGATGATTTGAGTAAATTAAGAAGTGCACATCCTGATTATCTCAAATTGGATGGCCAAAATGATGATCTTATAAAACGGTTTACAAAAGTTTTTGATAAAGTAGCACCAAAATTTAGTGAAAAATTTCGACTTAAAAAAATATGCGTTTATTGATGACCCAAAAAATGAATATTTCAAGAAAACACCAACATATCAGAACAAAATACCAAGGAAATCAAACCAGTCAAAACCAGAACCAAAATTAGATGAGTTTAATAAGCTGAATAACCAGGCAGAAATATTGCTATTGAATCGGCCAAGAATGAAAAAACAAGAATTCATCAAAAAATTGGATATCCATCTGATTGTAATGCGTAAAAAATTTGTGGACGATCGTGAAAAATATAATGAACTAAAAAAATCGGTAACCGCACTTCGTACAAAATTAATGCAGCGCAAAAAAATACCAAATGATGTGATAAAAATAATGCTATGGTTTATTCGAGAAAATAGTGTAGATTAGGGGGTAAATAATTAGGTAGTTAGATAGTGGTCATGACCGGTTAGACAGTAATATAGAATAACATAACTTAGTGTTTAATTTGATCTAAAATCCAGTCTGGTATCCCTTCAAGCGCTTTGGGGTCAATATTACTCAAATTATTTATGTGTTGCTGAGGTATTTGTGGAATATTGGGATTCGGTTTGTATGTCAATAGTGGAATATTTTGATAATTTGCCGGTTGCTGTGTTATTGTATTAGGTGTTGTTTGGCTAGCAGGCTGCTTAATTAATTGAGCACTTGGTTGCTTTTTTACTGTAGGCTGTTTACCTTTGGCAGTCCGTTTAGTCCCTTGATTTCTCAATAAATGGGGAAATAGATAATGATACTGTACAATTAATTCAATAATCTGGTTTCTCTTCATACGCGTAACAGCAAACTTATCGGCTTTCATTTTGATGATTTCTTTCTTGAGCTCTTTGAGAGTGAATGTTTTTAGATTATTTCGCAATTGCACTTTCTGGAGTTCATTATAGCTGTCTAATAATTGGTCAGCATTCTTATACTAATTAATTAGATAATTTGTGGATAACTTTATAATGTATTTTTAGTGTGTCCTTATTAAGGAATTGTTTGATACAATATTTACACGGTACACTGATACCTTTCATATACTCATGAATATTTTTGCTAATCTTATCATAATCATTACTGAGTATAAATGCATAGCCATTATTAACGTACTTCTTCTTCATCTCCAGTTGGGCTTCTGACACATGATAATTATTAGTTGGTGATTTGAATTCAATACAGAGGCCTTTATAATCTTTGTGATAATCGAGTACCATTAGATCAGGCTGTCCTCTCATATATTCCTTTTTACGTGAATCTAGTCTCTTATCCTCAGTATCTTGATTCTCTCCCAGACCGGCTACTAATATGGAACCTGTATAGTACTTTCTTATGAGGTCCACTACTTTATAATGGAGGTCACTCTCATTGCCAATCATGATCATCTTATTCAAGGGACTATCAAACAGCTTGTATTGGCCATATTTACGGATAGATGGGAGGACTGTAGTAAATAGCCAATCGCGGAATTTTTTAGCGGCTTCTAATTTGGAACTAAATACAAGTTCATAAAAGCCGGCCTCGTCAATGAATGTGTACCATCTACCTTGTTGGACCTGAGGGGGCGAAACGTCCACGCCAGCTTTTTGAACCTGACCCGTCCAGACGACGGGGCAGCATTTGGGGTATACAAGATGGATCATTTTGTGGTTCTTAGATACATTCTTTCTAATAGCCTGATCAGTATCACTATATCCAAGGATTTCAGCAACATCTTTTCCTCAGAACCAAACATTTTGCTTATTATCAAGATATGAAGTCAGCTCGATATTCATATCTTGATTGATATACTTCTTTTCTATCATGCTTACCATATATATAGATTACATAAATATTATCATGCAGACCAAAAATATGATAAGCATGATAGATTAAAAAGTATGCTAGGTCTGAGGTGCCGTTTCAGCACATTGGACCTGGGGCGTCGTTTTGACACCCCCAACAAAACTGACTTATTTATTGACCCGGTGTTTTACCGGGTTGACCCTTCATTTTGACGGGGCAACACTTTGGACCCACCGGACCCATTTTGGGTCCGCCCCTTCCTCCGTTTCAAAGATTGCTTTAAGGACGCCTGTTAATGACATCTCAGCTGTTTCCAGATTTTGGAGATTAATTTCTTGTGATGTAATGTCGCAATTTCTTCCTCCAATTTTTGGATTTTAGTGAATAGTGCATTAAGCTCGGTTTCCTTACTCTGGATTTTAGTATTAAGCATTTTATATGATCGTCCATATATACTATTAGTTAGATAATTCTTGCAAGCTGCTTAGTGGAATCCAACTATTAAAGTCGTCACTATAGCCCAACCATTTTACAAGAGCTTGTTTCTTCTTGTAATCCCTCCGAATGACCTTTTCAATGCGAAATACATCCTGTTTTGCTGGGAGTAATTCTGGCTCATAAAAGCTGCCTTGTATTTCCTCATTATTGAGATCTTTTAATCCATAGGTGATTGGATTTGTTGATTGGATTTTATCGATCAGGAATATGTCTTCTGTCCAATTAGGTGAGTACCCTTTATCGAACACTTTTCTTTTGTACTTACTAATCCTAACTTTATCACCAACCTTGAATTTGGGCTTAGATGACAATTGTTTCATATCACCGTATAGATTGTAATACACGATATTTTCATTCTTCTTCTTACTAGCTTCTACAGGTGTCATTTTAATGGAAGTGTGTTTGGTGTTATTATACTGACTCAGTATTTTTGGTAGTATATTGAGATATTGGGTATTACCCTGGACAGTAAACTGTTTCCACATCCTAGTTTTAATTGTACGGTTCCATCTTTCACATACACTAGATTTTTCCTCATTCTCGGTTGAGTATAGTGTTATGTTATTCTTTTACAACAGTTCTTTCATATTTTTGTTATAATATTCTTTCCCCTTATCAGTCCAAAGATATTGTGGTTTACGTCCCTCTTTGAATATCGTTTTGAATGCTTCCGTGACAGTTTTCCCTTTCTTATCCTTTAATGGTACAATCCAGCCATATTTGGAGAATAGATCTAGTACCATGAGAAAATATCTGTAACCCTTGTTCCATTTACTGAACTGTTGCATTTCAACTAGATCTGAGCACCAAATTTTGTCAATACCGGTTGTAATAACGCGCCGCCGAGTAAAGTTGCGCTTTATTGGTTTATGTAATTCGTCCGCTAATTGTTGTTGCCAACTGATACCCGACGGCTTTTCTAGTTGAAACCAAGACCAAGTTTCTGTTTTATGTTTATTAGATTTCTAGCTAACCAGTGTCCCCATTGTCGTTCATTATAGGGAATGGCGTCTAACGATTTTACCATTTTACGGTCAGCTTTATTTTTGCACTTTCGGTTATCACCACAAACACTATAATCAATATCATGCTGCATGGCCACTGCATCGGTTGGCCCAGTTGGTTGATCATAAATTTCTAATATTTCGCCAGTTTCTGGATTGTATCTCACTTGGTTTTCGAGATCGTTGTAAGGGCCTGTGTATTTATGACCCGGTAATGTCCATCCACCTGCTGGTCTTGGTAATTTTTCAATGGCCTTGTGGATGTCCAAAGCACCTCCATCAAGATCTTTCCTATTTGTTTTGTAGTTTTTCTTTGGTCGTATTTTGGTTGATAATTGGTCAAGAGCTTGAGAACCGACATTCTGAATCATTGGATTTAATTTGTCCAAAGCATAATCTATAGCCTTTTTTTGTAATTTAGGGTTTCTGAGCGCTTCTGACCCGTAATATCTTCCTATCTCAACTGCTTTTTTACCCATCCATGGAAGCCCATGATGTACAAACGCATCAGGAGCAGTACCAGCTACTGTGTCCATTACGCCTGCCCCTAGGACAGGCTGATCTAGTTTCCCTTCTTTACAAATTTAAACTTTTTAATTCCGCATTCAGCAGAAGTGCACCAAAACATAAGTCTACCATTTTTGGCAGTTTTGTAACCCGAAGGTTCTACACATTCTGTTTGCTTCTTCTGTTTAACACAATAAGATTTCACCATTATTATATATTTATGTTATATAATTATTGTCTAATCACTATCACTACTGCCGGAACATAAGTATCATGGCTGCTATCTGACTCATAATCACTCTCACTTAAGGGTTCACAGTTGCAGCACTCGAAACATCCATATTGATTCACATAATGTGGAGTAACTTCTTGGCAATAAACACAGAACTTTTCAGTTATCTTATATATATGGATTACATAAAATAGTTTATCAGAAATTGGTGATTTATCAGCTGATTTGTGGAACTGAATTTGGGGTTGTGAATAACGTCTAATAATTATCTACCCTTTTGTCTCTCTAGGAGGTAATATAAGCACCAATAACCGCACAACACACTGTCCCTCTCTTGTATTTCATCTGATGAGTACACCATTTTTTTACCGCTTTTTTTGAGATAATGTTTAATCTCACTGGGCATGATCAATCCAAACGAATCAAAATACTCACAAAATTGTTTATCCACATTTCTATAACAAACCCAATGACTGCCCCCGCCCATTGAATCATCAAGATCAAGTATTCCTGTTGCCAATTTGTGTATTTTTTGTGGTAAATTATCACGGCTGTAGATACCCCTGAAATATTTTATTCCTAATTGTGTAACCCATTGTAACAAATCAATGTTCGATAATGGTTTGTTTATGAATCTTACAGTACTGTTCCTAGAATTGGGATTGAATTGAATGGACTGTTTTTGCCGAGCAGCAGTCCCTTTCCCTTTCTTTCTTTTTTTTTTTTTACTCCCGCACCAACCGGGTTTTCCCATGTTCCAAAGAAAGGTGGCGACATGTAGGGATACGGATTATACATTCCGTGGCCATTAGTTGTATGGGGAACATAAACAGATGTTGTATTAGCGGAACCGAGTCTGTCAGCCCGCAGTCCTTTTCCCGTCAATGCATTTAGTAACAAGGGCACACCTATACTCGCTAATAGAGTTCCTAAAAAAACCCACCCTGCTGTGTTTTCGTCGGTCTGATAACTAATCCGTTGCCAGTTTGGAGAGACTTAAGAATATCCTTTTTCTGCCCCGTGGTCAGTAAATGTTTGCATGCAACCAACTGTGCTATTTTATCTATTGGAACAAGAAAACCTCCTCGTTGACCTTTTCCGAATATTTTATCAACACCTAAACTGGCTAAAGCTGATAGCGCTCCTGTTACAAGCGGGGCAGCAGCCTTTTTGGCTAATGGCATTGCCATAGATAGTAACTTGCTTCCTAAACTGATTAATGATCCCCACAAACTACTACCCTGTCTAACAGCCTTTCTGATTTGCGGTTTTGATATCTTGATATCCGACCCTGTACCCTTGCTCATTGCTTTTTTCAATTTATTGATCTGAGTTTTTGTGAGCATTAATTCATGTGGACCGGATAACTCATTTCTGGCTAATCGGATAGTTATTGCTGAATTATTATTGTAAGCTCTCGAAAGCTTTTCCAATTGTCCTTTACTAAGTGACATACCATAAGGATAATATTTCGTCATTACTTGTATATAATATACATTACATAATTTACGATCTGAGTATTATTTTACCATCCTTTTGAATTAGCTCAACATCTTGCTCATATAATGTTAATGCGTAAATTGAGTAGGCTGTTGCCGTTGTTCCAGATAGCTCATATTTAAATGTCAGTTTTGTAGTGTCGTCTTTAATGTCCATTTTCTGTTTTGTTAAGTCGAAATACAGGAAGGTGAATAGCGTACTAAAATTAGGTTTATTGAGTAATGACCCCTCACCGTATTCATTATTTTTGTGAACATATTTCAACACATCCCTGAAGACTCTAGTCATATCAGTAGTTGGTGTGTAATGTATTTCGGGGTATTCATTTCCGTTTCCAACTTCCAGGTGACAATTGGATAAGGTCCTTGGGTCAGTTGATACAGAGAATGTGTTATACAAGAATGGATTAGCTGTCTGGGCATCAATATTTGCATCATTGATTATGAATACAAACACGTGTCTTGGTTTTGAGATACCAGTTGATATTCTGAAATGCCCAGCTCTCTGGCGGCTACTATTTGATCTTTCAATATTCTCTCTCAAATAAGTCCACTTATGATTTTTAAGATATTGGCTCATATAGGATGATTGACCTTCACTGTTAAAGGTTATTCGTGGGACATACAATTGCATCCTAGTGATAACCACTCTGCAATCAGCCCCGGCTTGCCAAATGAGATTACCATCTGACTCAATCTCAAAATTCATTTCAACTCTTGTATTGGGTAATAGTTCATCTTCTAACATTTCAAAGAATGAGTATCTATTCAGTGGTATTTCAGTATTTACTGTAGAAGAGGTACCCAAGAGTGCTTTTCTAAGGGCAAAACCCTTATTGTAAGCTGCTCGCCTTTTGGCTAACTGATTTGGGCCACTAACTTCAAATTCCCGCTCTTCTGCATTTCTGGATGTATCAAGGAAGAAAAACTCATTACTTGCTGTCTTACTGGCGTAAGCGGGACTGTAATCGAGTAAGTTTTTAATATTAACCGCGTGATTTGCATCATTACAATCATACACTTTCTTACCATTTAGCTTAATATCAAAATGTTTTAAGAATGAGTACGACCCGTTTACAATTCCATTATGATCTGCTACTGCAGTATTGTCTCCATTAGCCAGCAAGACTACTTTAAAGTCGAGACTGATTCGAGCATTGTACCAGTCAAATGGAGTTACGTCACCACTGTTATCAACAACAAACCTATAGCCATCTTTCTTTTGGTGAGCATTATTGGCGACAGTTGTATTTAGTGCTGTTTCTAGGTCAAAAATAACATCTTCATATCGTTCAACATATTTTGGATCTCTAAAAGAATTCATTATATTAATAGATTAGATAAATCTTTTATATGGCCTAATAGATAAATCTTCTCATCTGGCCTCCAGACAGTAATTGATTTACCCGTTCATTAATCTCGTAATTGCTTAGCTCTCTTGATCGTGGATTTTCTATTGGTAACGCTGCTACTGGTGTTTTTGTGTTTTTATTCTTTTTGCTTAATAGCTGAATAATTTTATCACCGGCCTTCTCGCCAGCATATTCGCCAGTCTTAATAGCAGCTTTCTGAACAGCCTTCTTGGTCGCTGTTTTAGCAGCCTCTTTCATTGTCTTTCCAAACAACTTTCTACAAATCGTTTTGAAAACATCGGTAACAACACCTTCTCCATAAATATGCTTTTTAACATATCTCCCCGTTTTATCATCATAACGTTTCTTAAATTCTGATTGTCTCACTGTATATTATAAGATTAGATATTATGCTGGTTTGGATCGTAAGATTAGGGTCATAAACCAGTCAATCTTATTTAGTCCAATTCGTCGCCCCAGTGAGTCTGTGATGTAAAACCTCATTTGACTGATATTTAGTTGTGGAACTTCATTAAACAATAGTCTTCTGGGTTCAAATGTAAATGGAAAGCTTCTTGTCAAATTGTCAGTTGGAATAACAGCTAAAGTATTAGTATTAACACCATTCAATATGCTGTTCGTAACAGCATCGGTATTGATATAAATCATGTCAATGGAATTTGT
Source organism: Porites lutea (assembly GCF_958299795.1). NCBI lineage: Eukaryota > Metazoa > Cnidaria > Anthozoa > Scleractinia > Poritidae > Porites > Porites lutea. The sequence goes on along the minus strand of NC_133201.1, from coordinate 31,502,612 downwards.
GATATTAGGCAGATTACCATCCCCATATTCTGTTTTATTGACAAGCTTTTCTGTGAACCCGATCAACTCACCAAATTTACTGTTTCTCAGATCCAGTTGGTAATTGTTGTCAATCTGAATGAGAATTTTATACGTGGACAATACAAATGTTAGATTAATGTTGTATACATCATCCTTTATTGCATCAGTAGTTTTATGGCCTTTCTTTTTCGTGTACTGATGGAGATAGTCATTTAGGTCTGAATAAGTGTACATCCCATCCACAAATTTGACGGTTTCCCATGATGTTCCACCATCAGGTGAATATTTTATTTCATTATTTTGATACTGATCTGAAATATTATGCCAACTGTAAGTCATTGTAACCTTATCCAATGCTATTTCATGTGTCATATATTTTGTAGTTTTAACACTGGATTGAATTTGATTATGAAATCTTCTGCTTTATTCTGTCCGATTTTCTGTCTATCAACAGGTGATATATGGATTGCTCTTTCTTGCATTTATATTATTAGATTACGTTATATACTGTTTTATCAGACTTTTAAGCTGGGTGTTATTTAGAACACCTAATTTGTTTAGTGTGTGAGCAATTTTGGAAAATTCATTTTTGACACCATTATTTCCAGCCAATATGGATACACCTAATAATTTCAATCTGTCCAGTAGGTCAGCTGGGTTATTATAATAAACAACACCTGCACCGATTTTTTTGTATTTATGACTTGTTCGGTGAATTGGAATATCACTTATTCTGTTCAGGTCATCAAATACCATTTTTGATGATGGCGAATATTTCTTTTTACTATTGAACCGCTTTGTGAGCAGATCAAGGGTATCAAAATCCACTTGCTTATCATAGACTTTTTTTGCCATCCTTATGAGCAGTTAGTTTAAGCTGCCCATAAATTTTGGGCACATCAATGGTTACATTTCCATAAACACTAATATTGGGGTTAATCTTATAGGCATTCCTCTTCTTCTGTGTGTAAATGCCTTTCCCAATCTTTAGAGTTTTTGTACCCTCCTCTAGAATGCCAATTCTTTGTCGGTACTTTCTTATGATCTCAATTCCTTCATCATACTCGGCAATCTGGTCCTTATTGTTCTTTCTATTAGTTTTTGTTGTGCTCAAATGGGCTTTTTTCCTGCCTAACTCCTTATTCATTTCACCAGATTTATCTAATATTTGTTTTGCATAATTTGGCTCTTTTAAGGTTTGCAAAAAGATGTCAGCTGGTAATGGCAATTGCTGGGTTTGTATGAATGCCAGTTCTTCTTGAGTGAATCCCTTATTCAGATCAGCTACCATCTTAGGGGCCACCTCACTACTTGGGCCTGGTAATGTTAATCTTTGAACTTGCTCAGCGTATGGAACAACTTGTTTATTAACATCTTCTCTCGATTTACTGATCTCTTCTATTTCCTTATCAAACTTTTCCGTTAGAGATTTCAAGTCTTCAGACGTCTTTTCGTAAACATTCTGCTTATTAGTTCGAACTTCTTTTATAACATCCCTAACAACTTTAGTCATTTTTCCTGCTTCAATTTTAGGGATACTGAGTCTCTTGAATCTTTCTATATCCATTATACTATTGTGTTATATAAAACTTATCTCAACTTATCTTAAGTTATCTAACATAATAGTATAATGGATATTCCAAATTATGATTTCAATGAAGACGAAAATACAAACTTCAAACAACTGTATAAGTATATGCCCAAATCCAATTTTAGGATGCTAATATGCGGTAATTCAGGGTCAGGCAAAACAAATCTACTTTACCACATCCTTATGAAACCATTAGTCTACTATGACCAGATTCATTTATATGGCAAAAACCTTGAACAGGAAAAGTATCGACACATGATAGAAACAATGAATGACATTAGTAGCCAGGTTGGATATGACATAATGCATTGCAATAATGATGACACTAAACCTGTCAATAGTCTGGAAAGTGATGCCCAGAAAATTATAATATTTGACGACTTCATTTGTGATAAAAATCAAAAGCCGCTTATCGATTATTTCATTCAAGGTCGTCATAAGAACTGCAGTGTTATTTACCTTTCGCATTCATTTTATAAAACACCAAAAGATATCAGATTGAACTGCAGTCATTATGTTGTTTATGATTTACCGAGCAGTAATGAGAGAAATATGATTTCTAGAGAGCTGAATGTAACAAAGGATCAGTATATTAAAGCAACAAAACAACCCTACTCATTCCTATATGTTGACAAACCAATGAAGACTGTCAAAAGAAACTTTTACGGAAATATATAATGTATTATTATAATGGGAATATTTAATCAGCAACCTAATTATGATCAATCATACTCAAAAGGAAAACGCGGTATTACTGGCCCTCAAGGACCTCCTGGCCCGCCTGGCCCTGCTGGTGCTCAGGGTAACCAAGGACCCAAAGGTGATCAGGGTATTCAAGGACCCAAAGGTGATCAGGGTAACCAAGGTCCAAAAGGTGATCAAGGTGTAGGATTTAGTCTCACATCAAGGGGGGATTATAATATGTTAGGTAAACAACTGAGAGGTATGGCTAACGGAACTAGTTTTCTTGACGCAGTAACAAAACAGCAACTTGATACTAAACTATCACTTTCTGGTGGATTAATGACCGGCAATTTGGATATGAATAGCAATAGGATATACAATGTAGCACAACCAGATGGTGATAATCAACCAGCCACAAAAATATGGTCAGAAAATAAATTCCTGGATAACTCCAGTGGAGTAATGGCTGGACCACTAAATATGTCCAATAATAAAATCACTAACCTTGCCAAACCAACTGATGATAAAGATGGGGTTAACAAAAAATATCTAGATGATTATTATTTGAAACTGTCTGGTGGCACTGTTACTGGTCATATAATATTGAACAATGCTATCGTTACTTCACAATATCAAGCAATAAGCCGGAACACTGGAAATGCATTTTTTGTACAAATTACTAATCCATATGTTTACCACCAATTTAATATGGCCAATAACAGGATTTACAATCTAGCTGACCCGACTGATGCTACTGATGCTATTAATAAGCAGTATTTAGAAAAATCTCACGTTAAACCCAGCCATTACAATAATGAATTCAAGTACCTGATGACTAATAGATTAGCGTGGACTGATCTTCAAGCGGATAGTTTTAACATTACTAAAATTGATAATTTAATGCCCCAAGATGGTAACTACCATCAATACAACCACAAAGTTCTATATACAACAATTATAAAAGATCGGCAAGGAGGATACTCTTATAAAATGGGAATCAGTTGTTATCAACTTGATAAGGATAAAGATTATACTCTGTGTATTGAAATCCTCAATTCAGATTACCAATTATGGCATACATCAGTTGCTACAATTGATAAAACCACATCAAAGGGGGTATCAGTTGCTGGTTTTACGGTACAAAAGTTTTCTCACCGGTACACAAATAGTAGTGGGAACACTGCATATATGTATTATATCAAAATAATTGTAAACTTTCAAAAAACTGTAGCAAATCCGTACAGTCTGGATCTTTACGTTAATATACCCGAGAAGGGCATTGATCTCAACACCTACCCAAAAAATTGGACAAATAACTGGATGATTGGCTTTGGGATTGGCTAGTAGCTATAAAATAATACAAGCAATATCAGGTATCATGAGTTCAGGCATCCTACCTCATATTTATTTTCCTAGAATGGATACTACCAATGTTTTGAAGGGTGGATTGAGGTTACATAATACCACATTAAGTTTGGAAGTATTCAGTAAAAGGAGCTTTACTCTTTGTGTTGTTATG